>NW_020529123.1:0-25277 GCF_003368295.1 Carassius auratus
AAGTTAAATTGAAACCGAAATTAAGATATTGCTGCAACATTCAAATAAAACAAAGTTAATCTATAAGGTTGCTCTATATTTCGTCTCATTATCTGTTGTTGTAGTCCTGAGATCTCATCAAGAGCTTTTATCATCTAAATAATCTGTTATTAATCAGACTGATGGATCAATAAGAGTGGAAAGCTTTCATATAAAGACCTCAATCCATCTGACTGAGCTCGATCTGAATGAAATTTCAATCAGAGTAAAAGTAGTTGAAAATAAAAGAAGAAAACTTAATCTGATCAATAGAATAAAACATAAGCATCTTCTCATATTCAGATAAACCTCATGCACATGTGCAGTGTCATGAAGTATATGTGTGTTAGAGACCTTTTAGAGACTGATTTACAGATGTTTTACTTCTTATGAATGTGCAAGTTTATTTATGTCTTAAAAATCGGTCAGTGAAGGAGACTGAATATTTAATAGATATTTCTTCTGCACTCTCAGAAAAAGAATTGTACAAAGCTGTCACTGGGGCGGTATCTTTTCAAAAGGTACACTTTTGAAACTTTTAGGTACTAATATGGACTCTTTGCAAAGAGAAAAAGAAAAAGCCTTTTCAAAAGATACTGCTTCAGTGACAGCTTTTGTACCTTTCTTCTGAGAGTGTGATTTATTTTCAGCTTCCTTGGTAAGTCATCAGGACAAAAATGACAATTAAACTGACGGACACTCCATGCACTCCACATGTGCTGAAGTTTTGTACAAAATACATGAACATTTAAACAAAAATGTGAATTTCGATTGGATTCTGTCAGATTGACGAAATGAGTGCAGTCATGGCCTCATGTTTGTGTGGAAAATCAGTTTGTGTAGTGTTACTGTAAGATACAAATCCCTCAGCTATGCATGTGAATATACAACAACATGTTACAATATGTTATGAATATATCTTAAATATCAAAATGTGATTAGAACAATCTCTTGACATTCTGCATGTTTTACATCATGTTTCAGTTTTTTAAGCGAGTGAACACAGACGGAGAATTAAAACAGAGAGAGGAAAGGAGGAACAGTCACACATAACCAGACTGTTTGTTGTATACAGCTGTTATTTCCTGATATAAAGACTGTTATGATGAATGCTCATTCAGTGATGATCAAAACTACTGATATTCCTACCTTTTCTCTCCAGAGTGTCCTTCCCATATCTCACATACTTCTGCAGCCACTCGATGCATATGTTCTCCAGATATGCTTTCCTTTGTTCTAAGAAAGCTCTATCAGCCTCCCATTTGTGTTTGGTAATGACAGCTTGAGGCTTAGCAGCGGTCCAGGTGAGGGTGTCCTTATCCAGACTGATGAAGTCCTCTCCATCATAACCAAACTGCATGTATCCTCGTTTGGTGCCATCATCAGTATCCAGCTCACAGCCGTACATCCACTGGACTGTGTGAACACCTGAGAGGAAAGAAACAACAGATTATTATATCATTCACCATTCTTCATTTCTCCTAATATAACCTTAAGAATTCATGATTAAACAGAATATATTCTAATCTTCTTTTTCTACACAAAACAAACATCCACATCAAGATGAGAGCAATCATTATTAACTTGTTTTGTACTAAAATATTCCAGCATTCAGGAGAAGTGATTAGATGAATATGAACACATATAAACATGAAAGCTGTGTCTGTGTGAATATATCCTGAGTTCACAGCTTTAAAATATCTGACAGCTTAAAGTTATTCAGTAAACTCAACATGAGCTGTTCTTTCATAAACTCTTGACAAACAGTGTTCAGTGTTACTGATTAAACACATGACCACGAGACACATGTGTGAGAGAACATCATTACAGACGTTACACTGATCTAAGATTTCTCTGAATGTGTGCTGTTCACACTGAGAAATCAACATCTGATGTCTGATATCTTTACAGCAGCACATTCCAGGACAATGATGGTGTTATTCGTTTCATTATGATTATTTGTGTTGATCTGTAAATAACTGCAGTCAGCAGTGAAGAGCAGAGCTGCTTTACTAACAGAAGATCACAATCCTCCTGAACAACCACAGAACCAGCTCATTTATTATAAAAGAAGAACGAGATTAAAAAGATTAAGTATTCTTTTCTTCTTCAATAAAATCACTAATATATTTTAGTTGATAATATTTTTTATGTTGTGTTTTGAGAGAATTTCATGGTATTAATGAATATTTATGCAATAAAAACGATCCATTTCCCCATCCAAAATAATAATAAAACATTATCTCTGCAAAAGAAGACCTAGATTAAAAAGATATTAAAAGACAAACTTTATGTTTCTTGAGAATCAGTTTAGAAAGTTTGAAGTAGTTTTAAATTTAAATCGCTTGTAAAAAGCTTGAAGTTTGAACACAACAAATGTAACTTTCCTTTATTTTCAGTAAAACCAATGTAATACATTTTTGTTTGATAATGTTTTTTCTTTAGAATTTTGTATTTTGAGAGAATTTAATGGGACTAATGAATATTTATGCTGTAATAATTATACATTTTTACCATTGAAAATAATAATAAATTCTAATATTTTCATCTCATCTGAAGCATCTCTGTTCACACATTTCACTTCCTCTCCTTTGTTTCTTACAAAAGAAGAACGAGATTAAAAAGATATTAAGACTAACTTTATGTTTCTTGAGAATCAGTTTAAAAAGCCTGAAGTCTGAAGTAGTTTTAAATTTGATTCGCTTTTTAAAAGCTTGACGTTTAAACACCTTTTTTTTCAGTAAAATCAGTGTAATACATTTTTTATTTTATTTTGTATTTTAAGAGAATTTCTTGGTACTGATTAATATTTAAGCAAGAATAATGATAACTTTTTTCCCAATGAAAATAACACATTTTTTTCCCTAATATTGTCATCTCATCTGAAGCATCTCTGATCACACATTTTTATGTTAAGTAAATAAGTGCAATATATTTTTGTTTGATAATATTTTTTCTTTTGAATTTTGTATTTTTAGAGAATATCAAGGTAATAATTAATATTTACGCAATAATAACGATACATTTTTCCACATCCAAAATAATTATAATAATAAAAATTCTAATATTTTAATCTCATTTGAAGCAACTGTTCACACATTTAACTTCTTATGTGTTTCTGAAGCAGTTCATTTCTCACAAAAGAACGAGATTAAACAGATATTAAAAGACAAACTTTATGTTTCTTGAGAATCAGTTTAAAAAGTGTGAAGTTTGAAATAGTTTTAAATTTGAATCGCTTTTAAAAGCTTGAAGTTTGAACACCTGAAAAATCAATTATTTTTTTATTTTCAGTAATATCAATGTAATAAATTTTTGTTTGATAATATTTTGTCTTTTTTATTTTGTATTTTGAGAGAATTTCATGGTACTAAATATTTTACACAAGAATTTATCACTTTTTTACACCGAAAATTCTTTTTTTTCTTCTAATATTTTAATTTCATCTGAAGCATCTCTACTCACACATTTCTATTTCAGTAAAATCAATGTAATATGCTTTTGTTCATAATATTTTGTATTTAAAATGTGTAATTTTTAGAGAATTTGACTGTAATAATTAATATTTACACAATAATTATGATACATTTTTCCCCATGGAAAATATTTATTATAATAAAGTTTCTCTGTTTCTGAAGCAGAAGCAGTTCATTTCTCACAAAAGAAGAACGAGATAAAAATATATTATCAAGACAAACTTTGTGTTTCTTGAGAATCAGTTTAAAAAGTGTGAAGTTTAAAGTCGTTTTAATTTGAATTGCTATTAAAAGCCTGAAGTTTGAACACCTGAAATGTAACTTTGCCTTATTTCAGTAAAATAAATGTAATATATTTCTGTTCAATAATATTCGTATTTTTTATTTTCTGTTTTGAGATAATTTTATGGTACTAATGAATATTTATGCAATAATAATTATCAATGTATTTCCCATTGAAAATAATGTATTTTTTTCGTGTGAAGTTTAAAGCAGTTTTAAATTTGAATCGCTTTTAAAAGCTTGAAGTTTGAACACCTGAAATTTAACTTTGGTTTATTTTCAGTAAAAATCAATTTAATATATCATTGTTCAAAAATATTTTTTTCTTTTTTAATCTTGTATTTTGATCTTGTATATAACTCCCTTACTTTACAATAAAAAAGACAAAAGTAAAAATTTCTGTCCTTGTTTCTGTGTTTAATAATTTAATAAATAATTTATTTAATAAACACATCTTTAATACTGATAAAATAAAATAAAAAATAAAAGTTATTGTAATGGTCGCTGTACTCCTAACATTATATCATTAGTGTGTAATGTATATGAAAGTAAATGTAAAATAATCAAAATCTCTGGAAGTTTGTGCAGGTCACTGTGTGAAGAGATATTTCACTGTAAATTAAAACGAATGTCTTTATCTGTGTGTGAGGAGGTTTGTTACTAGTTTACCTGTCGTCTGGTTGAAGCGGCCCTTTAGGACCTGGATGTTGTTTTTGAAGCTCTGAAGGTGGCTAATACTGATCTGAGTCTCTCTGTCCCAATAATCTGCTTCCTACATTCTGTCTGATCCACTCTGTCTCGGCACAGTTCTCTTTGTGTTGCTGTCAAAATACATAAACGGCCCTTCATCTACCAGACCGACCGCTGTGAACTCTGGGAAGTCATTGACTCCAGACACACCAGTGTAGACGTATCTCAGAGAGTGTTTTCCTGAAGAGAGACACAAACACAGAGACGTTCAGTCATCTTCACATAAAACCTGTTCACACTTCACACTTTAAGAGCTACATCAACCACTGCAGATCACAATTAGGGTATATTAAAATAATTTATACCATAAGAGGTAAAAACAGTAAGCTATATTACAATATTCAATTAACTAACAAAAAAAATAAAAATAAAAAATGACACTGATGTAGAAAAGGACTGTGGCTTTAGTTGTTTATTGTCCGTGTTTATTATGTTCATTTTCCAGATCTTCATAATTTGCCACAAATGTTACACACAACAGTGATCTGTATTTAACAGGAATGTGTTATTGTTATTATCATATTATTTATTAGTGCAACAGATTCAGTCATGTGAAAGAAATAAAATGTAATACGTCAGATAATCACAGATTAGTGTGAAATAAGACGTAATAAAATTGTGTTTATCCTGCTGTTCATTCAGCTTTAATCACAAACACACACACTTTCTGTCACACACACACTCAGGATCACAGATCAGTGATTGATTATTGATCTGTAGATTATTATCTGTCTGTCGTCTGATGATTGTCTTCTTCATCTCTTCCAGTCCTAGCTTTACGAGTCTGAACAAGGACTGAACACTTGTTTAACACACACTTCTCATCTTTATTATCATCTCGTGGTAAATCTTCTCGTTGTATTTAATAAAAGCATCTGCCAAATATCAATGTAGATATGACAAGAAGCCATTTAATTTTATTCATTCTCAGGATATTGAATTTGTAATATCAACAATTACATTTGTACTAGTTAAAATGTTTATAATTGATATCAGGAACTGGATTTCTACTAATAACAATGGCTATTTTTGATATCAGGATTATATTTCTACTGTAACAATGTTAATCCTTGAGATCAACAATGAGGTCATCACTCGCAGAAACTGAATTCTTGATATCAAGCAATTACATTTCTACTAGTAAAATATTATTCTCGACATCAAGATTTTATATCCAGGGAATGGCAATCTGCAAGCTATTTTGACTTTTATTAATATTAATTCTAAGGATATGAATTATTGAAATCAAGAAATCATTGTCACTAGTTGAAATGTTAATTCTTAATATCTGTAATTATATTTTAACATGTTACATTTGTTATTTCTGATATCTTAAAATGTATTTCTGATATCAACAATTAGGAGAGTAATTTCTGATATCTAAAATGACTTTTGTTACTAGTAAAAATCACATTCATGAAATCAGAAATTAACAGACACTAGTGACAATGTAATTAATGATATCAAGAACAGACATCTAGTACTAGTAATCATGTGTTAACTGATATCAAAAATAAAGGTTTTACTAGTAAGAATTGTATTTCTGATATTTGAAATAGTAAAAAATCAATTATTTGATATCAACAATTAAAATTTGATTGGCAGCCCTAGGTGACATTTAATAAATGACAATCGAAAAACAGATATCAAGAATTATATTTTTACTAGTTGACATTAAATTCCTGATATCAATAAATATAATTTTAACTAGTGAAAACTGAATTGTTGATATCAAGAATTCATATCTTATGAAGAAATAAAAGTCAAAACGGCTTGCCGTAATGTCAATGTCAATGTTTCGTGTTATTACCATATGGTACCATTATCATCTAGTGGCCAAAACAAAACACTGCAGTCAAAATCCCAAAACACTGAGCCAAAGAGTTTTTGTTTCCTTTTCTTCCCCGTTCTATGGGTCTTATGAAAAAAAAATATATAGTATATTTGATTTGTATTCTGCAGTGATGGGCCCTAGTAAAACACATAGTAAGAAAATAAGAAAGCTATGAGGTTTATTAGCAGGTTTATCGAGCAGCGCGTCATCAGTCTCCGGGACAGAACAACACTTCTCAGGTCAGAAACGAAACTGATCTGATACAGAGAACTAACGCTCTAGAATAACTTTCAAACTCAGACCAATAAAAATATTTGTTAGTTACAATAACAATAATAGGCTATTTAAGCTATCTATTTATTTATTTATTACACGCACATGTTTTTCTGGAGCAAATAATAATGTAATCAAAATATAACATGAAAAGGATACGTTTTAAAGGATGATCTTTAGAATATTAAAACATAACAAATACAGGCCTATGAAACACGTTAAAATACACGTCTCTGAAAAAAGTGTTAGTGACACGAATCTTTGACTCAAATGGGCCTGTGTAGGCCCGATTCAGTGTAAGAGAACAACGGCTTAAAAATCAGTCATAAAACAAAATGGTAAATTAAAAATAATCACTCACCAGCAGAGACCAGATGAGCTCCGAAGAGCAGTAGCAGTATCATTGCATTAGCCTGAGAAACAATTCCTTTCAGAAAAACCTTCTAGAAAAAGTAGTTAAAATACAGTGATCCAGACACTTCGGCTGTCGATGTTGAAACTGGTGAAATGTTTTCTGCGTAAACAACTGAAATTCTAGCCAATAGCTTTTCTTGATAAGTCTGACGTCAGGAGTCACTATGAGTTTTTTCCTTCACTGGGTTGATAGTGAAAGTAAAAGACAAAACAGTAAATAAATGAACATGAAATCATGTGAGACATATGCCTGTCTTAGAAAATTGAATTTTTGTTTTCAACTAGCGCTGAAGGAATTCACTGAAATGCTTGTCTACAAACATTCTGCAAATAAAAAAACTATGTGATTTACTGTATGGTTGTATTAATAATTTAAATAATATAAATCTTACACTGCAGTTGTTGACAAATGTTTGTAATTTCTGCGGATGTCTCTGAGGAAGTTATCTGTAACATAAATCAAATGAATAATCTTGCTGTAGGGAGAACGGTGATGGTTGTATTCATACAAGTTGTGTCATATATCAGTAAGAAGATTATCATCCTTAAACTGATAACATCAACTCAAAATCTCAAACAAATCCTTCTGATCAGAGGATTGTGACATGAACTTTCCTGTTTATTACTTGACACACACAGTCTGAACAAACTGAGATGATGTCTGTGACATAATGTTTGTTTGTTTGACAACTTCTTATCCCATGGTTTATATATTTGTTAAATGATTTTCCTCAATTGTTTTGTTGCTTTAAAATAAAGTTTATTTTTTCTTTTTCTTTTTTCTTTTATATAACATTTTAAACTGATGTCCATATTTAATAACAGCAAAACCAACTGTTAATATTTTTTATTATATTATGATACTATGTTAACATACCAATATGATATTATTATTGTTGTTGTTGTTAAATCACACACACACACATTTTTTAGAAACAGATCATAGATCTGTGCATTAAACTGAAAAATGCATGTTGTGGATAAAGATGAAGCTATCAGTTTTTTTATGCTCACTTATTCATTCTTAAGCTATTTTTTAATCAGTGAATAAATGAAATCCCATATTATTATGACATTACATATAACTAATAAAATGAAGACTGCTCAAACTGATTCACTTTAACTTTTATAGGGAGATTAGCAGAAAAAATAACTTTAAAAATAGAAATGCTACCACATAAGTAATTCATAAAGAAAGTAACATGTGCTCTACACAAAGGGCTAAAGTATGATAGGAAAATAGCTTCATATACTGTGTGTGAAAGTGCAACAGTAAACAGGAGAGAGCAAGCAGTTAATATAGTCATTAATCATCAACGAGCTGCTCTCAATATTTTGTGGTGGAGTGGAAATAATAGCTCTTATGTGCTCTTATAAATGAAGTGGCAAACATTTATTCTTCCCTCGTCTTGAAAGATAAAATGTTCATTATTTACAAAATATTTAGGTTAATTAAGCACTGATGAAGATATGATAGCAATGGATGAAGATTATCTGCAAATATGCAAACAAAAGTAGCTGAATACTTAAATTAAGATAACAAAAACTTCTTATTTACAAAAGATTGTTTTCCAACCTGTAAGTTTTGCTAAGAGAGAGATCAAGGAAACATTCTTCAGTTTGATTTCAACCTTGATTTCAACAAATCCTTAATTCTTCAAAGAGCAAGGTAAGGTATACAATTTTCACAATTTAGAAAAAATAATAAAGACATGCACAAAATACATAATTACTGAGCCCCGCACATTACACGCAAGAAAAAATAAATGTGTGCACGATTTAGTACATAGAGGGAACGAATTGGTAAATCGTGCACATGATTTATCCTACTATTTTTTCCTGCATACCATGTGTGGGGCGCCGTGCATAATGAATCGCACCGGCTGTACAGGTTTGGCTATCTCTTGTTACCCCGCTACAAGTGACTCGTGTCCTTAACTGCACTCTGTTCAGAGAAACCACGTGACCTGCTCAAATCCGCTCCAGTTTCACATTCACTGTTTTTACTAATGTTGACTCGATGCGCCACCTAGTGGTGATCACTGTATTCGAGCTATTTTAGAGGTGCATCTCAATAAATTAGAATGAAATTAATTTATTTCAGTAATTCAACTCAAATTATGAAACTCATGTATTAAATAAATTCAATGCACACAGACTGAAGTATTTTAAGTCTTTGGTTCTTTTAACTGTGATGATTTGCTATGCTGTCGATGTCAAATGCAGAAATGTTAATCCATGCATTTATGACCTCAAGGTTAGATTATTGTAATGCTTTATTGGGTGGTTGGTCTGCACGCTTAGTAAACAAACTACAGCTAGTCCTAAATGCAGCAGCAAGAGTTCTTACTAGAACCAGGAAGTATGACCTGGGCCCGTTGTTCGTACGTCGCTTATTACATCCGAGATCAAATGACACATCCAAGATGATATCATCGTCCTAATCATGATCCGGCTAATTGGGTTCTTCAAACACACCTGTTGTGTATGATTAGTATCGCTGGATTGAGTTATGTGAGATAATTGCGCGTTCATGTGTTGGTTTAAAAGGGGATATGTATCGATACTCGAAACCATGATCAGCAGTGCAGCGATTGGCTGGTGGCAAGACGGCAATGTAATGACGTCATATCATTTAAAACGACACCTGACGAAAAACTTGACAAATTTTTGGACTTTTATAAGGAAACAGCCAAGCAAACAAAACTACATAAATGTTATAATAGATACATGAAACAGATAATAGATACATGTTTTTATTTATTATTATTTTTTTTCATGATTCCCAATTATTTATTTATTTATTTATTTTTATTTATTTTTTTATTTTTTTATTGACATTTATTGAACCTTAACAAAAAAGGCATTCGAAGTTTCAGATTTACAAACAAACCTGAGCATACATACAAGTATTACAACACAATATACATATTCACATCAGCAGGCAAGAAAAGTTGAAGCCTAGGTGAAAATAAAACTAAAAGAAATTTTTTAATAAAATACAAATAAAATTAAATGAACAAATAAATATATAAAGTAGGGTATTAGGACAATATTCAATTTATAAAATCAAAGTCTTCCAATAAGGAGTACAAATACACTGCTTTAGGACTTTTCATCCTTCTCACGGTCTCCGAATATAATTTAAACTTCCTCCTTAAAAACCACTAATTTTGGAGGGATTTTGAAAAATGTACATTTGTGTATATAAAATTTCAGCAAAAGCAACACATTATTAATTACATAGGATACCTTTTTATCCTTTATTAATAGCCCAAATTTAATAAATTCCCACGACAGTATCAACCTTACAGGTATTCTTTGTTGCATCCATCTCAATGCATCATTCCAAAATTTGTTTACCAAACTGCATTGAAAAAACAAGTGTTCAACCGTTTCTATCTCTACCTTACATATTTGACATAAATTTGAATCCCCAACATTAAATCTCGTTCTTAAAAATTCTTTTGTTGGATATATATGATTCAGAATTTTAAAGTGCACCTCTTTACATTTAGGATTAACAGGAAATGAAAGAAAATTGGTCCTAATTTTACACACTTTTTTCTTCTCATAATGACGAAAAATGTAATTTCTTAATACCGGTCCTGGGAAACATTGATGTATTAAACAGTCTCTTAAGAATTTGTTTGAACATTTTCTGTCAACAAAGCTTACATTTTCTATAATAAGTTCTTGTACTTTAGGTATTATCCTTGAATGTTTCAGATGTTCACTTACTAATTTAAGCATCTGTAATGGAATATTCTTGATAATTTTTTCATACATTTTAGAGAGCAACTTATATTGTATTTACCACAAAAAGCAACATGGCTTAGTATATTTCCCACATTATCCACTAAATGTGTTAGTGACCATATGCCCTTCTGCCACCACTCATCAATAAACAAAGATTTTCTGTTCACAGTTATACATCTGTTGTTCCAGATTGACATATTATGAGGGCTAAAATTATGCTTGAAAATCAATTTCCAGTATTATAATACTTGTTGATGGAAAGCAGAAAGTTTTACAGGGAGTTTCGAAAGTTCAAAGTCACATTGCAGCAGAAAACTTATGCCACCACATTTATTAAATACGATAGTAGGAATCTCAAACCAGAAAGAGGACTTATCATTAATGAAAGCCTGCAACCATCTAAGTTTAATGACCCCATTCATAATATCAAAGTCAATCGTTTTAAGACCTCCTTCTTCATAATCTTTAATCATGTCACTTTTACGTATATAATGACTTTTCATTTTCCATATAAAATCAAAGTTTAATTTGTTAACTGCCTTTATCCTTTTTGCAGAAACTGATAAAGAGAAACATGGATAGATGAATCTAGAAAGATTCTCTACTTTTGTCAATAAAATTCTTCCAAAAATTGTTATGTCTCTCTGCAGCCAAGTATTCATTATTAATTTACAATTATCCAAAGTTTTATCAAAATTTAAATGTTCTAAATTATCCATCCTCTTAGATAACCAGATACCTAAATATTTGACTTCATTTTTCACTGGGATATTATATAATGTTACATTAGGATGATCATGAATGGCCAATAACTCACATTTTGACATATTTAGCTTTAAACCTGAAGCTTCTGAAAAAAACTTAATTAACTGAAGTGCTAGGGGTATTTGCTGTTCATTTCTTAAAAAAAGAGTAGTGTCATCAGCAAATTGACTGACAATAAAATTATTACCTTCAAAATCAATGCCTAATATGGTTCCCATTTTGAGTAAAATAGACAACATTTCTGCTACCATAATAAATAATAAAGGAGAACATCCACAACCTTGCCTGATGCCTCTTCTAACCTCAAATCTTGGACATGTACCTTGAGTAAGAGCTACAGAACTGTTTATGTCTTTATAAAGCATTCCAACAATACTAATAAATTTAGGACCAAAACCAAAGTGTTTAAGAGTTTGAAAAATAAAAGAATGCTCCACCATGTCAAAGGCCTTATAGAAATCCAGAAATAAAATTAAACCATCCTCTTCAATTAAATGACCATATTCAACCAAATCAAAAACTAACCTGATATTATTATGAATTGACCTATCCTTTAAGAATCCTGATTGGGTCACACTGATAATTTGTGATATTCCTGTTTTTAATCTGGAAGCCAGTGCTTTAGTAAACAGTTTGTAATCAGTATTAAGTAGTGTTATGGGGCGTAAATTATCTAATATCCTTTTATCTTTTCCTGGCTTTGGTATCAAAATTATAAGCCCTTGTTTCATAGTTGGCAATAATTCAATATTATTTATACACTCTTGTAAGGCTTCAAATAAAAGATATTTTAGGTCATCCCAAAAAAATTATAAAAATCTGTGGTTTACCGGGTTTACTCTGTTTAATCGCCGCATCAAGCTCTTGTAAGGTTAGGTCTGAATCGCATAGTTCTTTAAATACACTAATAGATGGTATATTATTTTTTATCATCTGAAAAAAAGAGTTTGAATTAACAGAGGAAAAAGAAGAGGAATACAAATTGGAGTAAAATTTAAACACCTCTTTTACTATCAAGTTGTGATTTAATTGTTCTACTTGGTTCACAATTAAACTACTGATCGAATTTTTTTCTTGTCGTCTTTTCTCCAAATTAATGAAGTATGAGCTATTTTTTCCCCCTCTTCCAGCCACTTAGCTCTGGATCTCACATATGCCCCTTTTGCCTTTTTAATATAGAATTCATCTAGAATGGAATGAAGCTTAATAAGTTTTTCTTTATCTTCATCTGACATGTTAGGTTGACAACAGCATTTATTAATATCTTGTATTAACTGGAATTCTTTTTTACGTTTCTTTTTCATCAGATTTTTGCTAAAGGTCATTGAATATTCTCTTAATTTATGTTTTAAATACTCCCATTTAATACCACTTGGCATCTTTTTTACTTTAAATTCAGCAATTATTTTTTTAATATGTACAAAAATCAGTATGATTCAACAAATCTGCATTAAATTTCCAATAGCCTCTAGTATTACAAGGTTTATTTCTTTGTTCTAAGATTAAGTTGATCACACAATGATCTGTTAAGGGGGCACCTGAAATATTACACTTAGTCGCATTCCTTGAAAGAGATTCAGATCCGAGCCAATAATCAATTCTTGACTTTGAAGTGGCATTCGGTTTGAACCACGAAAAGTGTCTGGCAGTGGGGTTTAAGTTTCTCCAAATATCAATTAATCCATTGGATAAGCAGAAATTTTGAATAATACTGTTAGCATGAGAAATATCAAATTTAGACGGTTGTCTATCCATGTATTCATCTGGTGACATGTTAAAATCGCCACCGATTAAAATATAATCTGTAGGGTAACTAGTTTTTAGGTCACTTATGACATTTGTTATTGTCTCCAACAGGCCTTTATTCTGGGTTTGAACATTATACCCATACACATTAACTAAAATGAAAAATATTTCGTCTAAGTATAGGACCACTGCAAGCCAATGGCCATTAACATCAGCCCTGTGTGTAATAATCTTGCCTGGGCATTTATTCATGCATATAGCGACCCCTGCAGACCGATTTGAACCATGACTAAATAACATAACATCCCCCACTGCTTTTTCCAAAAGGTAACATCTGCCAACTCTGAATGTGTTTCTTGTAGAAAAAAACAATGTGATTTTTGACTTTTGCAAAATAAGAAAATTGCCTTTCTCTTAACTGAGTCCTTTAAACCCCTACAATTTAAAGAAGAAAATGAGATATCAGATTTTAACACGAACATGAACAATTAAACAGATAAAACAAAAAATTGAATAAAAAAATGTAAAATTTAAATCCAATAAAGATGTGATGTAAACTACGTTTAGGTGTTGTGGATAGAAAAAAAAATCCCATTCCTTTATCACCTCCATTTCATATCACCAAAGAGAAAGCAATGTCAATACTCCTTTTTAAGTGATACGTTTACCCTCTATATACCAAATGGACCTCTAAACCCAGCCGCCTTGCCTTCCTTTCTGGCTTGTGCGATTCTTGGCCATAATTCACTTCTCAACAGTCTATCTTCGGCAAAACGGATGCCAGCTTCTTTGCACACTGCTGACGACTTGGTTCTCTTCCATACTTCGTCCCGCACCAATCTGCGGGTAAAAAGAATGATCACCTCTCTCGAACGACCGGTCTCCTTTCTTCCCACCCGATGCACGACATCCACAGCCTCCTCCATAGTAGAAGCAAACTCAGGCGTTATCTTGCCCAGAAGTTGAATCACATCCTCTCTTATGCGCTCGTTTGAGTTCTCCTTGAGACCTTTTATGCGAAGACACCATCTCCTCTTGTATCTTTCCTCTTCCAGCACACGAATTTTCAGATCATTATTGACTTCGGATAGATTTTCAATTTGTTTCTCCATCATTTTAATTTTGTCTTTGCATTCTCGTAACTCCTGCGCATTTATTTGGACGGACTTAGCAACGCTTGCAATCATCGCACTGTGCTGCTTCATTTGCGTGCTTAATTCTTCGTGCTGTAAATCTACCTTAGTTCCAAGGGCTTTAATTGCATCCAAAATAGCCGAATTGGGCACCTCGTTTTCCTCACACTCTGTTGGTTTTTTAGCCTTTTTTCCTTTTTGGGGTTTACTCGGTGTGGGTGGATCAGAATCAGTTCCTCTCTCCCTTTTGCTCGAACCTATTGCTATTTCCATTTCGTAACAATGATCTTCCATATCGGCACCACAACTTCGGGTATGTGTATTAGCAGGTGGAGGTGGAAAAAAACTTATCAAGCTAAACTAACTTGGGAAATTTTGTGAGAGCACGAAACAACTTGACTACTCAATGCCATCTTGCAGACCCCCCCATCCATTCATCATTCCCAATTATTTAGATTCGCAATTTATAATAGTTGTGCAGTCTTTACATTTTTATTTTAGTGTAGAAATTATCTATTCATTTCATTTTATATTGGACATATTTGTTACGTGACAGCATTAATGAACTGAGTAGGAATTACTCCCATCTAGTGGTGAAATTGTATTTTGCATTCAAACTAACTTTGCTCTCCAGCGCCTCCCCAGCTAACACAGTTACGTTGTGACGACGTAACTGGACCAGACCATATTCGTTGCAGCGACATCCCAAATAACGTTCCAGCGACGTAACTTTGTGATTCCCATATCCGTCGTGGCGACGTTATAGTGGAACGTCGCTGGAACGTGAGGAGTACGTCCCAGCGACCAAACTGGCACGTTATGAGAACGTTACTATAAAGTACCATATTGGTCGCAGCGACGTACCATATAACGTTCCAGTGACGTAACTTTGTGATTCCCATATCCGTCGTGGCGACGTTATAGTGGAACGTCGCTGGAACGTGATGAGTACGTCCCAACGACCAAACTGTCACGTTATGAGGACGTTCCTATAAAATACCATATTGGTCTCAGCGACGTACCACATAACGTTCCAGTGACGTAACTTTGTGATTCCCATATCCGTCGTGGCGACGTTATAGTGGAACGTCGCTGGAACGTGATGAGTATGTCCTGACGACCAAACTGGCACGTTATGAGGACGTGACATTACAGGATCATATTGGTAATTCATATTTTCACCTCACCATTACCTTGAAATACATAAAGAACTAATAAACTCAATCCATCTCTGGTGCAAAAAATAAACCTTATGAAATCTAATTGTAATCTAATTATAGGGGATTCATAGTTAATACATTAATTACATACATGCAATGCAAACAAATACAAAAACATTACATTCTAATATAAAATAGACAAAAACACACTGCATTCATTCACAAATCAATATTTATTCAGCACTACTTTGTACAAATACGAAGCCAAAACATTTTGAACATCGCACCTGTTCTTTAAACATGCAAAATGTTATGAGCACAGAAAACTAAACACATCAATTCATAGATTACACAATATAAACAATAGAAATTTTTGTCTTAAAGATGGGGAGATGGTTAATGACGTTATTAGTGAAAATTAAAAATAATTATCAGTAAACTTATTGATACAACATAATTTAGTGCAACAAAAAATACATGATAAATAGATATGAAACAATTCAGCAGATACTGCACAAAGTAAAACTGTGAGCGTCGTATATGAGGCTCCTGGTATAAATGTCTGGTGGTGATGTGCTTTAATTACACGACATGCAGAAAAAATTTAGGCTAATTCATGCGCACGATTTTCTATTTCATTCCCTCGATTTGCTAAAACGTGTACACTATTTATACATCAAGAGAACGAATTAGTAAATTGTGCATACGATTTAGCAAATCAATGAAATGTAAAAGTAATCGTGCACGTTTTAGTACATAGAGGGAACGAATTAGTAAATCATGGACATGATTTCTTTCTTTTTCTTGCATGTCATGATCAGGGCTCTGTGCTCACTATCAGAGGATAAACCTAAACAATATAACAATTACCAAAGAACCATAATTTTTGAGCTTCTCAGAAGAAAAACATTCATAAAGCGTAAAGATATGAAAAATGAACAATATAGAGATTTCTAGCATCTCTCCTGTATTATTTGTCCCACCCGAAAAAACAAAGTTTTTTAAGAAAATGAGCATATCGACTTTCTCAGAAGAATCTGTGATCTGTGATTACTGACTGTGGAGAAGACTCTTTCAGACAGTGCTGAGGAGGCAGAGTTAGGTGCAGGACAGCTGATAGAGAAGAGGAAGAGTGTGTTTCTTACCCCAGCAGCAGAAGACAGGCTCTTCTGAGGGAAGGACAGGAGGCTTGATGCAGTGTTTTGCTGTAGAACAAGGCTTCTTCTCAGCACCTGATCTTCTTCAGAAAAGAGTTCCTCTAGTGTAGAGTCAGACACTCAGACTTCTTGCAAACTGGAATCTTTTAATAACATTTAGCATATTATTGTAGTCATGTTCATTGTTTTTATTATAACACATGGCAAGCTTATAGAAAATTGTTAAACGTGTTCTTCCTCCTCTTCTTCATCCTGGGCCTGCTGTCAACATCCTTCTCTGAGCTGAAAGGGAGGATCATCTTGTTAATGTTGCTCATGTATGTTCACAACCAGTCAAAAATCTGGAATCTTTTCTTTATGGTTTTCAAGAGAAGTCTCTTCTGCTCACCAAGGCTAGATTAATTTGATAAAAAAAAAAATTAAATTGTAAAAAAAAAGAAAACAGAAAGAAAGAACAGTTTTCATACTCTTTTTTTGAATATACTTAAACATATTTATTGAAATAATTATGAGGCAAAGCTGAATTTTTCAGTAACTTTACTCCAGTCTTCAGTGTCACATGATCTTTTTCATATACTGATTTGCTGATCGGGAAACATTGCTGATTATCACAAATCAGTGCATTTACATGCACCCAATCGCATTATTGCCGCTAAGATCAAAGTGTACATCTGCTCATGACATACATGATGTAAATCACATCTGCAGTTAGCTTACTACGGTTGTTAGTTCCACTGAACTCTATTGGTAACGAAGGAACTTGTGACCAAAGTTGGTTTTAGGGAAGCGCACCCCATATTAGAAATGATGGGGAAGAAAACTTAGCATTTCTGGAAAGTTGAATTTTTTCTTCATTATTATTTTATAAAACACAAAGTTCAAAACATTGAAAAAAAGGTAATCTTTTGTAAAATTACAAAAGTCTTCTCTACCACTGGTTTTCAATTTTATGCATTCTTGCTATTAGCCAACCCCCCCCCAAATAAAATAAATAAATAAATAAATAATAAATAAATATAACTGTAGTGTAGACAAAATGTTTGGGCAGCACAACTGTTTCCAACACTGATAATAATCAGAAAAATGTATTGAGCAGTAAATCATCATATTAGAATGATTTCTGAAGATCATGTGACACTGAAGACTGGAGTAATTAATGCTGAAAATATAGCTGTGCATTATAGAAATAAATTAAACTTTTAAAATATATTTAAAACTTTTGACCAGCTGTGTACATTGCCACATTTAAATGAAAACTCAACTTGTAATAATGCACACATTCTCAAAGAACTTACATTCTGGTGATTACTTCCTTCCCTCACTGCTGTCAGTTCCCTTCAGTCATTCCCAGACCTCCTTGTTTTTAATCTTTCCCTCAAATCTACAGAAACAAACATCATTTTACAGACAATTTGGATAAGTCACGAATTGCAATAGTTATATAACTATAATCACAATGCTAAATATATATATATATATATATATATATATATATATATATATATATATATATATATATATATATATATATATATATATATATATAATATAATATATATATGAATCGGCACACAAGTATCGGGATAGTATTGAATTGGCAGATTAGCGTATCATCCCAGCCCTAGTTACTACAGTCAAAACAATGAAACTCTCTTCAAGAGCGCACAATAACTGATATTTAAAACTGTTAAAAGAAAAGGCTCAAAATATTGCACACATATAATACACAACAATATCTCTTCCTTTGGTGTTTTGAACATTTCTGTGAGTAATGCTACACGCTGTGACTCTGTGTTGCTTCAAGTGCATCATTCTGCGCACTGGTTGTGTTTACGCGATGCACGCTGTATAGGAGCCATACCCTTTCGTATTATAATACATTAGCACAATGAAAGATTCTTGTTCTGTCCCATCTACCACATGTTGCTGCCTTCATTACTGTGCTATAAATTTAAAAGAAATGTATTTTACACACACATACATTATACACACACACACACACACACACACATAAATATATATAGACGGTTTCAACGGCAACAACATAAACAAACGTTACTGCGCATGCGCGCTTTTGTGGACCTAACCTAACCGGTAGACTTCCAAATAGAATCAATAACAACAGCCAAGTCCCTCTAGAGTAGATATTTTTTGATAACAAACAAAATATGTTTGCTGCGTGGATCAGGCGGACTTAATGAAAATGCAAATTCATCCTTTGCCAGCAGGAGATGTTTTAAAGCATAGACATAAAGTGCGAGAAATAGAGGTTTCCCCAGTAACAGCTGTAAACAAAGCAGAGCTACGCTCACACGCTGCTTTATCAGGCATATAACATGCAAGTCTTCCTTCAGAAATACAGCGATATAAAAACACCTGTGCCTCGTTTTGATATTTAAACATATAAATGTTAGGAATTATTAAACGTGCAGTACGTAACGTTACTCATGTTTATTCAACGAAGCCTTTTTGAAAATCGATCAGTTTTAAAATTGTGGCGAGTCTCCAAAAATAAATAAATGTATGGGAACACATCCCACAGCACAACCACCTGAGCCCAACTTCAGTCTACTCATCAGATACACAACACAGACTGGAAGTTAACTTAGTCCAGGCGCATGCATTCGATGAAACTGAATATATATATATACATACATACATACATACATACATACATACATACATATATATATATATATATATATACATACATATATATATATATATATATATCAGTTTGAGACCAAAGGTTTGGACACACCTTCTCATTCAAAGAGTTTTCTTTATTTTCATGACTATGAAAATTGTAGATTCACACTGAAGGCATCAAAACTATGAATTAACACATGTGGAATTATATATGGAATTATATACATAACAAAAAAGTGTGAAACAACTGAAAATATGTCATATTCTAGGTTCTTCAAAGTAGCCACCTTTTGCTTTGATTACTGCTTTGCACACTCTTGGCATTCTCTTGATGAGCTTCAAGAGGTAGTCACCTGAAATGGTCTTCCAACAGTCTTGAAGGAGTTCCCCGAGAGATGCTTAGCACTTGTTGGCCCTTTTGCCTTCTGTCTGCGGTCCAGCTCACCCCTAAACCATCTCGATTGGGTTCAGGTCCGGTGACTGTGGAGGCCAGGTCATCTGGCGCAGCACCCATCACTCTCCTTCTTGGTCAAATAGCCCTTGATGCCTTCAGTGTGACTCTACAATTTTCATAGTCATGAAAATAAAGAAAACTCTTTGAATGAGAAGGTGTGTCCAAACTTTTGGTCTTTACTGTAAAATATATATTTTACAGTTTTTTATATATATATATATATATATATATATATATATATATATATATATATATATATACACACACACACACACACACACTTTTGCACATCCTGTCATACCAGTGACTGGGTGTTACTGCAATAGACTTTGCAGCATTAAGGTTAACGATTAATCGATTATTTGATTGTTAATTTAAACGACGATCGATCATGGAAATGATTGAAAATTGACATCCCTACACAGAAGTATAGAAAATTCTACATTGATTTAAAAATTTTTTTGCAAAAAACGACACTGATATCGGATCAGAATTACTGTCTCTTCTCATAGTGACAGCCAATCACATTAGTTTTCTGGTATTGCATGCACTTGATTGGCTTGCGTCTGCGCTTGGGTATTTGCATAAGATGTTCTGACTGGAGGACGGCTGCATTGGCGCTTGAAAAGTCTTCAACTTCTATTTAGAATTAATTTCTAGAATTAATTTCACCATCCTTGACGTCACTTCATTTAAAAGTAAACGAGAGGCGTTGACGCCCCGTGTGATGGGGCGTTATATGTCTGGATACCGCTGCACAAATCTTTCAACAACGAGAAATGTAGTTCCAGCACGGCCTTACATCCAGGACAGCAGAATGGTCAGGATGACCTGAAACACATAACCAACTGAAATCAATTTAAAAGTATTTAGTCTTGCCTGAGTGATGCTGAAACAACCAGGTTTAGTTTTTCACCCAGGAGAAACTGCTTCCTGTGGAACAGTCTCCATGAAGAATGATCTCTTGATCCTGGATCCTTGCTGCCATCCACGCAGAGATGATTTGGAGGATATGTGGTTGTGTCTAAAGGGTAATGAATCAATGTTACAAGAATACTGATAGCAGCACTATTGATCCTGTAACTTATGTAAATGTTTTCAGTACCGAACAAGTCAGGAACCAAATTAGTACCAGTTCTTGAAACCCATCTCTACTTGTAATAGTTGTCTTGTTGCTGCTGCCCAGACTGTCTCTTCCCCTGATGATAAATATATGTGTTCATTTTAAAGCAATAAATAATACATTTAAATTACTAGGTGTTAACAAATATATTTCCTTATAAGGAACTCACTGAATCATGGACTCAACTGGTGGTTGTCAGGCCCTAAGAAAGTGAACAATTTGTTTACTTTTTGTGAAACGAAAGTATCAGATCAATTTGAGAATTAAACTAGCATTAAAAAGCATGCATGTGAAAAACACCATCAACACCAATAATGAACAGATGACAGAATTTACAAGCCTGCCACTTGAGGGAGAAAAGGGGAAATTATTAATCCCACATAACGTTACACTGAACATGATTTCGGCAGCCTCGGTCTAATTAACGTTAAACTTTATATTTAACGTTATATCGGATTATATTCAAGTTCACAGCATGGCTAGCATGAGCATCATCAAGCTCGAGCAGCAGGTATTCAAACAAACTAATTAACGTTACTACGGTTAAAAATTTAATTATTAGAAAGTTAATACTGTATAGTTTATAGTGATAAATTTCAAATAATTTAAAACAGGTAAGGTTATATTCGATTTTAACAGTTACCGTTACCTTAGACCACCTCTGAGACTGCTTTTGAGCTAATTAACCAAACAGAGCATTTATTTATTAAATTGAAAGAGAAAACCTACAAAAATACAAAACACTACTCCTCTTTGATGGCATTTAACGTTATATCAGTTAAAATCTATGAATAAAAGTAGATTTATAGGACTTACCTTTCCTCCGTGTCCGTCCGCTGGAAGTTGACCGTTACAAAATGACGGGCACGCGCACGTCGCGCACTTCACTCAGAAAGTGACGTGCGCTGCTAGTTTAAGGTTTAAATGTTAATTTGTTCCGTACTCTCTTTCATTAACAAACATTATCACCATTTGCTAAGTAAATTGTTTATTTTATTGTTCTTAAACTGATGGCATATATATATATATATATATATATATATATATATATATATATATATATATATATATATATTATTTTAACATGCTTGATTAATTTTTTTGTATATTTCCCAAAGAATATGCTGTTCAAATGGTATCTTAATAATAATAATACATCTAGTGCAATAATATTAAAAGTTATCTGAAGACCAGCTGACCACGTCGCTACAACGTCCCCAATGGGACTAACTAGCGACGTCTTTTGAGTACGTGCCCACGACGTTTCTGGGAAGTTAGCCAAGATTTAAAAAAATGGAACTTTACCACGACGTCCTCACAACGTTGCCATAAAGTAATGTCGCGCTGACCAAATGACGACTAACTGGCGACGTCCTCACAACGTTCTGTGTTTGCTGGGTCGCTTTTTCAAATGCGCGTTGCATCTACGGTAGGCGATATGTACCAAAAAGCTTTGACAGGATGTCTTCTAATAGCACTTCGTCGAGTTTTCCTTCAGGTGAACAGGTGTGTTATTTCAAACAAACTGCAACATGACAACTAACAAACGAATGTTACAGTATGAATTACTGACTGTGGAAAACATGAAATATTGTAATTATAGTTATGTCTAATTTATTCGTTATATTTTCTGAATAATGTGCATTGTTAGATATAAAAAATATTATAATATAGACTGTAACACTGACTTACCTGTCGAGAAGAAAACTGGCCACTTCAGCGTCTCTTTTGAAATCTTTATCAAGCATTAGCTCTTTCCACCTAGAAAAAGCTTCCCCGACATTAACTCTTGTTTTCTGTAATCTACGGTCACGTTTCCTTTTACGTTCTATTTTTGACTGTTTTGGCGACGATGTTTTCTTCTCCTGTGGCGCGGCATATGTGTGGTCCATAATAAGAATGCAATCCAGACTTTTAAACTTGCCGGTGCAGTTTCAAGCGCCTCTCACTGCTCTGCACCTGCGTTTCTGGCTCTGACCGAAAACGCGCTGTGGAAACGCGTTGGCTTAGTACTTTTTGTCCCTCTCTGCTATTATAGTTTTGCAAGATGGCGGAACTACATGGAAGCCTCCGTCAACCTACCGTCCCATGTATATAAAGATAATAAATTCTTCATTTACGAGGATTAGTTTAAACATTGGCATAGGTATTTGTACACCATTGAGGGCATATTTATGAATAAAAATATTGATTTTAGATAATAAAATACCTAAAAAGTTACTTATTGTCCCTTTAAGGGTCAATATCATGTTATCTGCATCTCCTGCGCTCCATCAAGCCTCTCTAATAATAGCAGTCATCACTCAAAATAATGCACTACTCTATTATCTGTATAGCATGTGTAAGACTCTAATACAATTATGTACTTTTATGACAAATAAATATTTCAGTGAGTAAAACTGGCTGTCTATATGTCTATGCTGACCGGGACAATTCGTCACGCCGCACGCGCATTTTTTAACTGTCAGAGGATATTTTCATTACCGTGGCAGCTGGTAAGTGGTGTTTCATTCTCAGCGAAGTGATTTTGATATGTATTTACTTATTATTATTTTACAAGAACGACTTGATGTGAGAACATGCAGATATGTTGTTTATATTGCGGTGTGTAGCCTGTAGTGTAGAAGTAACGTTAGCGTGCTGTTTGAGGGAGAAACGTTTCACAGGCATCGAGGGGCAGAGGCGTCATGCCCATTCAAAGATTTCTGAGCCAAGTTGATTTTAAATGCAGCTTCCAAACGACAAAAAAATAAAAAAAACAGCAGAATAATATTTTTTATAGGCTATATTTGATATAATCACACTGTTGTGATTAGATCGTTCAGCATCAGCTGCTAAATTCAAATCTGTGTTCGCTGGCTGGCGCTGAGCCAGAGACGTTCGTACAATGCTTCATGATGATAACCAATCAACGGTTCTGTTGCGCGAATGCAATGGCCAATCGGAGACGTGCAGAAGAGTCATCATGAAACGCGCTGTTTTTGTTCACTTGCTGGCTGACTGAATTATTTAGCGAATTCTTTCTTCAGAGAGAGAGCGAGAGAGAGTAAAAACTAAAAACAATCCTGATGTGCATAATGTAATATAAAGTGCCTCAGTGATTTTGGGAGTTTTTGAGAGTCGGGGCTGTATGTGTAGTTAATAGATTACACTACCTTTCCATTTATTGATCAAATAACAATCTGTAAGGTAAAAAACGCGTTTACTTACACGTTTGAGAATCGAGATATTTCCTGATATTAAGCATGTTTGAATTGTTTTGAATAAAAAGGAAAAATAAATAAAACATAAGCCTATATAAGTTATACAGTGCTTTCATTGCATGACTCAGTTGTTTATTGTTTTGTATCAATATTTAAGGAGGACTTATTGATTAGGTGCAAGAATAGTAGTGATGGTTAAAATAATAGATTGATAATGAAATAGTAGATTGTGCCTTGTCCTAGATGGACAGAGATGGACGGCCCTGAACCACCAGGTTGCTGTGTGTCACATGACAACCCCCCCCACACACTTGTGCCCCCTCAAAAATAATGAGTGCATGACACCCCTGTGTGAGACCGAGTTTTAAATTACAGTAAAACTCATTCATGTCTTCAGCAAGTTGTTGATTCTCCAGAGTGTGAAGTGATGTTGTCTTGTAGTTTGTGATGTCTTTCAGGCCTTTCCACACTGAAGCAGAGTAATTGGCTGAAAACTGTTTTTCAAGCTTTTTAGAGTATTTCTCATTGCCGCTCTGATCTCCTTATTCAGTGTGTTTCTGGCCTCATTGTACCAGATTCTGTCTCCACTCCTGTAGGCATCCACTTTGGCCTGATTTTTTGAGGTGAAAGCGTGTCTTGTTGATAGTAAATAAGTTCTCATAAATGTAAGACTTCGTTTGATGTACTCCTATAACTATACTGTGTTACAGAGTGTTTTTGTAGTTCCACCTCCGTTTGCAACCAAACTGTGATAATTAGGCAACAATTTAACAATAGAGTGTAATTTCTTAACATTAGTGTATTAACTAACATGAATACATTTATTACAGTATGTATCATCTTTGTTAATGTTAGTTTAAAAAAAAAGTTAATAAGTTAATAAAAACCCAGTTTGTTCATTGTTAGTTCAGTGTATAAACTAAAGTTAACAAACAACTTTTAATTTTAATAATGCATTAGTAAATGTTTAAATTAATATTTACAACATTAATAAATTATTGTATAAGTATTGTTCATTCTTAGTTCATGTTAACTAAAGTAGTTAACTAATATTAACTAATGACCCTTTTTGAAAAGTGTT
>NW_020529124.1:0-23279 GCF_003368295.1 Carassius auratus
CACAAGCCCACAAACAAAGGAAGTACTACAGAGGCCGTGTGGTTGTAAACTTCCAGCAAGTGGCTAGTAAATGAGCACAGTGAAGTGAAAACTGACTTTAGTGTCTTAAATGTCTTTTTTGTTTGTTTTCCATGTACCTCACCACCATCTTCCACCCCACACGGGGCTATTCAAGAACATCTGCATAAAGAACCGACTCGAAAAACAGAACAGAAAGAACATTTTTTAGACAGATTAGCAGGTAAAAACCATACGGAAATCAGAGTAGTTTTATATAAATAGTTTTCATCTGTTTTTAGTCTCTATGCTTTCTAGCACAAATTTTATAGCAATGAAGAGTGGAAAACAATGAGTCAAGACCAGTGCCACGAACTTTCCATTTTCAAGCCGCATTCACAACAACTGAATAGAAATGCTGCAGAATGCAGAATCAGCAGTGTATTTTTTGACACTAAACTTCACATTGCTGACCGTCACATGATTTCAAGTTTTAGCACACTAATATAATTCCAGCTAACGGGGAACATTCTCAGAACATTCTGGCAAGGTTCTCTCAGCGTTACGAACAAACATTTGTCCTGTAATTTTAATGTTCAAAGTATTTCGGAGGTTAATAATGTTCCCAAATGGTTTCTAAAAGTTATTATTTAGCTATAACTAAGTCAACACTTAACCATAATTAACACAGAATTGTATATGTTACATAGAGTAGTAGTTAAAGGCACTTAATATAAAGTTTATCCCATGAAATCAAAAAACTTGTGAATTGGTTATTAAAAGATTGATAATCTAATCAGAGCATATGATGACTGCATTATTCACTGAATGCAAATGGCACTCATTTCTTTGTCTTCTATCTGTATCCAGACAAAATGTAGACAGAGGCGGAAAGTGTGTGATATTCTATTCTTAAAATACACTACTGCTCAACATATTGGGGTTGGCGGGATTTAGTTTTTTATGTTTTTGAAAGAGTCTCTTTTGCTCATCAAGGCTGTATATATTAGACCAGAGTTTCATGTTGAAAGGGTGTTTGTTGTGAATATTTAGATGAAGTGACTGTGTACCTCACAGGAAGCATTTAAAACTGCATGGCCCCCTGCAGTGGGAAATCAACTCACAATCTTATAAAAGTTGACCTAGTTCACATATTTATATGTTGAAGGGGACTTACATGTTTAAAAAGCATAAGCTTATTAGGTTTACATTTAAATTTGATGAATTAAATGCTTCCACATTTTGGAATCTGTCTCTAAATGTTTGTATCTCAGGGATGCGTTGCTCTTTTAGGGGTGTAAATCAAGATATCAAAACCTTTATATAGACTTTGTGGCTTGTGTTTTAGAAAATCAAATCTTTTTGTACTCTTGACAAAATACCTGAAAGTCAAAGTTCCATATTTGGTAACTGTTTAGTAATACAAGAGAAATTGAGACAGAAAATGATTGATTTGTGACAGAAAGCTGCATCAAACCACATTTTTTGTGAGATCAACTTCAAATTTTGAAAACTTAAGCTTGGTTAGACATATGCTTTGATTTTATAAGCAGTTTTTAAACATATTTGATTCAAATATTTTATTTAATATAAAACAAAAATAAAAACATTATACTTCACATTATCTTTACTGTACAAACTTAAACTTGGTTTATAGCTTTTTTATTGCTTTCACTTCAGCAATAATCTGCTATGGTGCTTCTTTTAAAAAAGGAAACCAACCTTAGGTCTTAATATTCCAAAGTGGTTATAATAAAATAAATTTCAGTGAATTTATATCCCCTGAAAGGGGTGCCATATCCTCCGGGGATACAAAAACCATTGAAAATCTAAATTAATGGTCCAAGTAAAAAAGAAAAAATAAAAAAAGAAAAAAAAGAGAAAATTCAGATAAATGTTCATTATTTGAGTCCAAATAAGATGGAAAATAGCAAGAAATTAAAGTATTTAAAGGGTTTTAAGACAATCTCTTTATTTGGTTCTGCCCTTTTTTAGCGGTTACCAATAACTGTTTGGTATGTTGAAAGTATGTTAAAATGTTTATTTATCCTGTGATCAAAGCTGAATTTCAGCATCATACTCCAGTCTTCAGTTTCTTTCAGAAATCATTCTGATATGATGATTTGTGTGGTACATTTAGTTTTATTATATGATTATTATATTTTATGTATTTATTTATTTTGCTAAACAGGAAATTTAAAAGTACAGCATTATTTGAAATAGATCCTAGAAATACATCCTGCCGTTTGTATCAGTAATAACATTAATAATAATTACAAATTAGATGGACGTTACTTTATGAAGTAATTCATAAAGTTAATTCTTTTTTATTTATTTTTTTCTCAGAGCTCATTAATGAAGCTTGCTTGACAGAATATGTGGGTGAAATAGCGGTCTTAATAACACCAAAGTGATTTCAAGGTCTGCCCTTCAAAAAAGAAAAGAAGAAAACAAGCCACATCACAGGAGCCCTTAACTTCTGCGGATAATGAACATCACACACAACTGAAAGTATAGGTCATGAAAGCAGAACCACTAATTACTCTCTGTTAAAAGGAGTTAAATCGCAGCAAAGGTACTTTGAGTTCAGGAGGTAGATACAAAACTGATAAAATGCATCTTCTTTGATGAAGCCTCAGTCAAGAAGAACCTTTCCTCTTTAAT
Source organism: Carassius auratus (assembly GCF_003368295.1). Taxonomy (NCBI): domain Eukaryota; kingdom Metazoa; phylum Chordata; class Actinopteri; order Cypriniformes; family Cyprinidae; genus Carassius; species Carassius auratus. The sequence goes on from NW_020529124.1 coordinate 2,662, forward strand.
CTGGTTTTTGATCTGTTTGCTTTGTACTGAATAACTGTATCATTCTATTGTTTTGAAAGAGATTTCAACAATCAAACAATTGTGCAGAGGAAGTGAACGTGTCCGATGCAAGTCAACCCACATCTCAGTGTGCGACTGACGCATGTCTCTAACCCACGCATCTGCGACTGGTTTCTATTATTATCTCCTATTCAAAGGAAATATTTACAATGACTCAAAGACCTGCTTTTTCTCAGATAAATATGGTGTCAGTGAAAATAATAATAATAAGGCTATTGCAATCCAAGTCCATCTTATATAATTTGTAAAGAGAGAAAACTTGGGATTTCTAGATTTATGTTCAAACTATCTGCAAACATAAAAATATTTTTTTATTTTATTTTATTTATATAATCAGTTCCCATTAAACTGTATTTGTACAGGGAATTACTGTCAAAAACAATGTGTCCCAAGACATGTCAGGCAAGCTCACTACTTGATGACAGGAATCCACTGCTTCTTGTTCTGGTCAATGACTCCACCTGCTGATGGAAATACAAGAAACTACAACCTATGAGCACACTTGACTTTCCAAGCACAAAACAGAGACTGCTTTCTGTTAACTAACTGCATTTTTACCCTCTTTAATTGTTTTTATTTTAAACAATAATTCACCAAAAATGTACAATGTACTCACCCTCAGGTCATCCAAAATGTAGATGAGTCTGTTCACTTGCTCACCAGTGAATGGGTGCCGTCAGAATGAGTCCAAACAGCTGATATAAACATCACAGTAATGTACAAGTAATTCACACCTCTCTGGTCACTCAGTTAAAATCGTATGTGTTTCTAAGAAACAAGTCCATTATTAAGAGGTTTTTTAACTTGCTTTCTTCACTGAAAAGGTTATCTTGTGTGAATAATGAGAGAAATATGCAAGATAATCCAAAATAGCAAATACGTTGATGTATTCTGATGTGAAGGACAAGATGGGATGAACCTTTTACTGGAGGAAACATTATTATGGATTATAGACTTTAGAATAACAGTTTAAAGTTCCCTCTATTATGCCTAATTCCTAATATTGTTTGGGAGTCTCCTACAATAACATGCAATGCAATGCAATGCAATTTTTGTTTCCTCATAATATGCATTCACTATCCCCTCGTTTTCCAGTGATTCTCAAATTCTCGATTCGTGTGAAGCAGTTCTAGATTCAGTTTCTCTAAAGTCCTTTTTTCCTGAGTCTACTCTGCTCTGATTGGTCTAATGGCCCAGTCTGTTGTGATTGGTCTACTGCGTACAGTGCCTGTCAGAAATGATACGCTCTTTGCCATAATTCTGTATTCTGAATGCTCGATAGAAAGTATAAACATCTGTTATTTCAAACTAGCTCTAAAGACACAGTAGTCTTAACATAGTGCCTATGTTTCTGTAACTGACACCAGTCTTGATTTTGATTAAATTAGTACTTTGCAGTTTTTGAATTGCAATAATCAACTAAAACATGGTTGTTACTTGAAAATGTTTATTTCCGTAAATTCTATTCTATTCTATTCTATTCTATTCTATTCTATTCTATTCTATTCTATTCTATTCTATTCTATTCTATTCTATTCTATTCTCTGTTTTTATACTGCCAATTTAACTTTTTGAAGTCTCTATCTGTGTACGAACAAGATAATAATCTTATTATAATAATAATATTATTATTATAATAATAATAACATTTTACTAAATGTTGCAACTGCCCCTGCATGTGGACTGTTGTGGGGACAGTTTGACTTTGTCTATACATTGTACATATATATTATCATATGTACACATAACAGCAACTGTTAAAATGTGCCGGGCTATTATTAGGGGCCAAGCACCGAAGGTGCGAAGGCACCTATTGTGTTTGTTGGCGTTATTAGGGGCCAAGCACCGAAGGTGCGAAGGCACCTATTGTGTTCGTTGGCGTTATTATTAGGGGCCAAGCACCGAAGGTGCGAAGGCACCTATTGTGTTTGTTGGCGTTATTATTAGGGGCCAAGCACCGAAGGTGCGAAGGCACCTATTGTGTTTGTTGGCGTTATTAGGGCCAAGCACCGAAGGTGCGTAGGCACCTATTGTAATCGTTGGCGTTATTATTATTCTTCTTCTTCCGCCGCAAGTCTATGGCAGCCCATAGAACCGATTGCGGGAAAGTTGTATAATTTGGCACACTGATAGAGGACAGTCCCAACATTAACTATAGCAAATTTGAAGTCTCTATCTCCTACTCTCTAGCGCCACCACTTGTCCAAACTTTCAATGTTTGTATGCTAATAACTTTTGAACCGTAAGCCAGAAAATGGAAATTCTTTTTTCCTCTGAATCCTTGGCTCATGCCAAGTCGAATGAATCCCAAAATTCAAAAATCGCAAGGTTTAGTTTTTTCGCTATTTTCAATTATTCGAAAAACCTACTTTTTCGAACTCGTCCTAGACGGTTAGTCCGATTGCCACGAAAATTGGCTCAGATCATCTTCAGACCATGCTGGCAAAAAGTTATGGAATTCAAGTTGATTCGTCCAACTGTTGTCGAATGACACGTAAACAAATTTGACAAAAAGCACGCAAACATGCACGTGAGGCTATATCCCGGCAACGGTTTGTCATATTGAGACCAAACTTGGCGTGTGTTATAACAAGCATGAACTGAGACTACCTGCAGTGTTTCGACACAGCGCCACCTAGTGGTCAGGAGATATGAAAAATGCATATTTTGGCTTATAACTACTGAATGGTTTGGCCAAAAATCACACAACTGGTCTCTTTAGATTCAGTGAGTCATGTCGAGTCAAATGATATCCAATTTTCCTGTGTCGGCCATTTTAGGCGTCGGCCATTTTGAATTATGATTTAAAATGCTGTATTTTTTGAACGCAGCATCGTATCGTTTCACAAATAAAGACAAAAATATTCGGCTCCATGCCCTGAAGGTACTCAAAAAGTTTGGTGGCAGCGCCACCTTGTGGCCAATAGTTATAATGAAATATCACATAAATGCTAATAACTTTTGAATAAATTAGTCTATTAAAATTAAAATGGTCTCGCTATATTCTGTGGGTCATGCCGAGAGTATTGATACCAATAATGTGAAAATTGGCCTTACTTCCTGTCCGCCATTTTGCTTAATGTTGAAAACCTACTTTTTCGAACTCCTCCTAGACCGTTAGCCCAATTTTCACCAAATTTGACGTGCATCATCTTCAGACCATGCTGGCAAAAAGTTATGGATTTTGTGTCGATATACGTAACGGTTCTCATTTAGCGCATCAACGAATTTGCTGGAAGGGTGCCAAAATGCATTTGAGGCTGTATCTCTGCAACACTTTGACATATTTGCACCAAACTTTGTATGTGTCATCGCCACCTCACACTGACCATGCCACATAAATTTGGTAACAGCGCCACCTATTGGTCAAGAGTAATAAACCATTCATTAACCATGAGTAATTACACTTTTTAAAATGCTAATAACTTTTTAATGCATTAGCCTATTTGAAGGAAACTGGGCTCAAAATATTCCCTGGCTTATGCCGATAACATAGATACCAAATATACCACGGTAAGCTGAACTTCCGGTCCGCCATTTTGATTTATGTTGAAAACATACTTTTTCGAACTCCTGATCAACCGTATGTCCGATTTTCACCAAATTCGAATCAAATGATCTTCAGGCTATACTGATTCAAAGTTATGGATTTTGAGTCGATAGACAAAACCGTTTTCGCATACCACATCGACGAATTTGAGGCACAATGAGAAAATGACACTTGAGGCTGTATCCCTGGAATGCTTTGGCATATTGACACCAAACTTTGTGTGTGTCATTGAAAAGACACACAGAGTACACCAAATTGATTTTATAACAGTGTCACCTATTGGTCAAGCTTGATAAACCAAGTAATCATGCTACTAGAGGTGGTATTGGTGTTTTTTTTTTTGCCATTTCAAATACAATAATTCCAAAATTGCTGTTATTGCTCATTAATGTATTTGGTGTGATGCTTTATGCGATGCTTAGCTACTACATTTGCCGTTGGAGTGCTTGGCCCCGTAATTGCTGCTTGCAGCTATATTTAGGGGCCAAGCACCGAAGGTGCGAAGGCACCTATTGTGTTTGTTGGCGTTATTATTCTTCCTCTTCTTCTTCCACCCCAAGTCTATGGTAGCCCATAGAACCGATTGCGGGAAAGTTGTATAATTTGGCACACTAATAGAGGACTGTCTGAACATTAACCGTAGCAAATTTGAAGTCTCTAACTCAAACTCTCTAGCGCCACCAATTGTCTAAACTTTCAAAAACTTGATGCTAATAACTCTTGAACCGTAAGCCACAAAATGAAAATTCTTTTTTCCTGTGATTCCTTGGCTCATGCCGAGTCGAATGGACACCGAAATTCAAAAATCGCAAGGTTTAGTTTTTTCGCTATCGTCAATTGTTCGTAAAACCTACTTTTTCGAACTCGTCCTAGGCCGTTGCACCGATTGTCACGAAAACTTAATCAGATAATCTTCAGACCATGCTGGCAAAAAGTTATGGAATTCAAGTTGATTTCTCAAACCGTTTCCGAATAGCTCATGAACGAATTCTTCGAAAAGCACGCAAACGTGAACGTGAGGCTATATCTCCGCAACGGTTTGGCCTATTGAGACCAATCTTGGTGGGTCTTATAACAACCATTCCCTGGGACTACCTGCAGTGTTTCGGCGCTGTGCCCCCTAGTGGTCAGGAGATATGAAAAATGCATGTTTTTGCTCATAACTTCTGAACGGTTTTGCCAAAAATCACAAAAGTGGTGTCTTTAGATTCAGTGCATCATTCCGAGTCGAATGATACCGAATTTTCCCAATTCGGCCATTTTGGGCGTCGGCCATTTTGAATTTAGTTGTAAATTGCTGTATCTTAAGAATGAAGTTCCGTATCGTTTCGCAAATAATTACAAAAATGTCCGGCTCCATGCCCTGAATGTACACAAAAAAATTGGGGGCAGCGCCACCTTGTGGTCAATAGTTATAACGATTTTTCGAAAAATGCTAATAACTTTTGCATACATTAGCCTATTGTAACAAAGCTGATGTTGATAGATTCCTTGGGTCATGCCGAGAACACCGATACCCCATTTGTCAATTTTGGCAAAATTTCCTGTCCGCCATTTTGATTCATGTTGAAAACCTACTTTTTCGAACTCCTCCTAGACCGTTGCTCAGATTTTCACCAAATTTGATTTGGATCATCTTCAGACCATGCTGGCAAAAAGTTATGGAATTTGTGTCGATACACGTAACCGTTTTCAATTAGCGTACCAACGAATTTGCTGGAAAGATGCCAAACTGCATCTGAGGCTGTATCTCTGCAAAGGTTGGAGATATTTACACAAAACTTAATATGTGACATTGTCACATCACATTGACCACGCCACATCATTTTGGTCACAGCGCCACCTATTGGTCAAGAGTAATAAACCAATCAATAACTGCTAATTATTACATTTCCAATAATGCTAATAACTTTTGATTGCATTAGCCTATTATCATGAAACATGTCTCAAAATGTTCCTTGGGACATGCCGACAACATACATACCAATTATGTCATATTAAGCAAAACTTCCTGTCCGCCATTTTGATTCAGGTTGAAAACCTTTTTTTTAAACTCATCCTCAACCGTTTGTCTGATTTTCATCAAAATTGAATCAGATCATCTTCAGACCGTGCTGACAAAAAGTTATGGATTTCGTGTCAATAGACGAAACCGTTTTTGTACAGCGCTGCTTCAGATGTCAGGCATCTTCACAAAATGAGTCTGAGGCTATATCTCTGCAAAGCTTTGTTGTAATTAAGCCAAACTTGTGTGTGCCATTGTCTAACATGGAGAATAGGCTCACAGACACTCACACACAGAAATGAAATGGTTCAACTATTATATGAATAATCAATAAGCATGATTACACACACACACACACACAGAGAGAAGTACATGCCCACACATTTTGTTGTATGTAGATATTTGAAATAAATTATAGGTGACACACAACTCACAGAAAGACTTCTTTTCTTACATTTCTATGTCAGGTTTCATTGCATTCATATTCTGACATAATAGTAAACATTTGATATACATGTATGAATAAATTGTTGAACTTTCACTCAATGTGATCTTAAATGCTTGAACAGTAATATTAAATAATAGTAATATATATTTTTCTAGATGAATCAATCATCGAGACAATGAACTGTAATGTTTTAGTCTTTAGTGAGCCCATTAGTGGTCTTCCAGTGACATCTAGTGGTCGTAAATGCAATTTATCATACAACACTGTCTCTTTAACCTTTATAACTGTTATATGTTGTCTTAATTTCATTCCAAAGAAGCATACGCAATTTATGTATAATTTCACAGTCTAGATAATAGTACTGCACTGATTTTAAATAACCTAGATATGGCTGACAGTAAAAGAATAGAACAGAATTACAGACACACACAAACATGAAATGTTTAAACTACTATATTAATACTCAATAAGCATGCTTAAACCCACACACAGATGCACACATTTAGTTATATATATAGATAATTAAAATAAATGATGGGTGATAAAACCTATTGCAAGTCTTCTGTTTTTATGGGCTTCTATGTCATTTTTCAGGTTTCATTGCAATCATAATCTGGCATAATTATAAACATTAGATATATCTGTATGAATAAATTGGTAAACTTTGACTCAATGTGATCTGAAATGCTTGAACAGTAATATTAAATAATAGTAATATACATTTTTTCTAGATGAATCCCTCAACAAGCCCATAAACTGTAATGTTTTAGTCTTTAGTGAGCTCATTAGTGGTCTTCCGGTGACATCTAGTGGTTATAATTGCAATTTTTTATTCAACACTGGGTTTTGAAGCTTTATAAATATTACAGTGTTCTTTTTTACCTAATCTCTGTTAAATTTTGCATGATTGTTTAGAAAAATACAGATCTAATGCATGTGTGATTATATTACCCCTTTTTTTTTTTGGCAGTTTAATGCCATTCACAACAGAAATCTTTTGTTTTTTAGGCCTGTTTAACTGTTATAGCACCAGCTATTTTCTGATCTTAATGAAACTTTGCATGCTTGGTGGGTCATCTTTCACATGTTATAACCAAGTTTCATAAAGTTTTGAGTTTTTGTTTCAGTTTTATAGGCTTTAGGTTACATGTGGCCACGGCCCTTTCCTAAATGACCTCTTATAGCTAACCAAAGGACAAAATGCAACATATTTTTGAAAATTATTGATCTAGAGAGTCCAGAGAATATTATTGCAGTGGTTTGATCAAGACTAAACAAAAAACCAGGTGACCCAAAACATTCAAATTCGTGGACCAATTTTACGAAAAAGGCTATAACTCGGGAACAAAATGAGATATCTTCACCAAACTCAGAACTCATATGCATGAACAAAAACTTTAGTCAAATTATTATTTTTTTTCCATATCTGCCACTTGGTGGCGCTACAGGATGAAAAAAAATCAAATGGCTATAACTAAGCAACCGTTGATCCAATCAACTTGAAAATTGATATGGCCCAATGTGGCACAAGTGCTCTATGAGGAATTTCACTTATCTTAAAAAACATGGCCGCCATTGGCCAAACAACTTTAAGCACCTATTTGACAAGGTTAATGGAAGTCGATCGGAACGAAACTCGGTGGGCATGTTCGACTCATTGCCCTAAAGGTCTGTAAGTATTTTGAAAGAAATTGCCCACAACATTGTCACCTCCCACAGAACACAACTAAGCGATTTGATTACAGCGCCACCTATTTTCCAAAAATGATAATGCATCATTTTACTGGAGTTTTACTGGCTGTTTCAATTACACTCTTCCAATAATTGCTTTTCTTACTCGTTGCATTGGTCTGATGCTCCATGCCATGCTTAGCTCCTCGCTGTGGAACTTTTATTAACGATTTTCAGCCATTTCAATTACAATCATGCAATTATTAATTTCATTATTCATTGTTGCATTTGGTCTGATGCTACATATGCTTAGCTCCTGATGTTGCCGCTGGAATGCTTGGTCCCGTGATTGCTGCTTGCAGCTATATTTAGGGGCCAAGCACCGAAGGTGCGAAGGCACCTATTGTGTTCGTTGGCGTTATTAGGGGCCAAGCACCGAAGGTGCGTAGGACCCTCTTGTTTTTGTTGGCGTTCTTATTATTATTATTATTATTCTTCCGACTGGGGGTCTATGGCAGCCCATAGAACCGAATGCGGGAAAGTTGTATAATTTGGCACACTGATAGAGGACAGTCCCAACATTAACTATAGCAAATTTGAAGTCTCTAACTCCTACTCTCTAGCGCCACCACTTGTCCAAACTTTCAATGTTTGTATGCTAATAACTTTTGAACCGTAAGCCAGAAAATGGAAATTCTTTTTTCCTCTGAATCCTTGGCTCATGCCAAGTCGAATGAACCCCAAAATTCAAAAATCGCAAGGTTTAGTTTTTTCGCTATTTTCAATTATTCGAAAAACCTACTTTTTCGAACTCGTCCTAGACGGTTAGTCCGATTGCCACGAAAATTGGCTCAGATCATCTTCAGACCATGCTGGCAAAAAGTTATATCTCCGCAACGGTTTGGCGTATTGAGACCAAACTATTGGTGTGTGTTATATATAAGCATGACCTGAGACTACCTGCAGTGTTTCGACCAGCGCCACCTAGTGGTCAGGAGATATGAAAAATGCATATTTTGGCTTATAACTTCTGAATGGTTTGGCCAAAAATTACACAACTGGTCTCTGTAGATTCAGTGAGTCATGTCGAGTCGATGATATCCAATTTTCCCTGTTCGGCCATTTTAGGCGTCGGCCATTTTGAATGTTTCAAAATGCTGTATTTTTTGAACGCAGCATCGTATCGTTTCGCAAATAATTACAAAAATTCGGCTCCATGCCCTGAAGATACTCAAAAGTTTGGTGGCAGCGCCACCTTGTGGCCAATAGTTATAATGAAATATCACATAAATGCTAATAACTTTTGAATAATTAGACTATTAAAATTAAAATGGTCTCCCTATATTCTGTGGGTCATGCCGAGAGCATTGATACCAATTATGTGAAAATTGGCCATTACTTCCTGTCCGCCATTTTGCTTAATGTTGAAAACCTACTTTTTCGAACTCCTCCTAGACCGTTAGCCCAATTTTCACCAAATTTGACGTGCATCATCTTCAGACCATGCTGGCAAAAAGTTATGGATTTTGTGTCGATATACGTAACGGTTCTCATTTAGCGCATCAACGAATTTGCTGGAAGGGTGCCAAAATGCATTTGAGCTGTATCTCTGCAACACTTTGACATATTTGCACCAAACTTTGTATGTGTCATCGCCACCTCACACTGACCATGCCACATAAATTTGGTAACAGCGCCACCTATTGGTCAAGAGTAAAAACCATTCATTAACCATGAGTAATTACACTTTTTAAAATGCTAATAACTTTTTAATGCATTAGCCTATTTGAAGGAAACTGGGCTCAAAATATTCCCTGGCTTATGCCGATAACATAGATACCAAATATACCACGGTAAGCTGAACTTCCGGTCCGCCATTTTGATTTATGTTGAAAACATACTTTTTCGAACTCCTCATCAACCGTATGTCCGATTTTCACCAAATTCGAATCAAATGATCTTCAGCTATACTGATTCAAAGTTATGGATTTTGAGTCGATAGACAAAACCGTTTTCGCATACCACATCGACGAATTTGAGGCACTGAAGAAAATGACACTTGAGGCTGTATCCCTGGAATGCTTTGGCATATTGACACAAACTTTGTGTGTGTCATTGAAAAGTCACACAGAGTACACCAAATTGATTTTAACAGTGTCACCTATTGGTCAAGCTTGATAAACCAAGTAATCATGCTACTAGAGGTGGTATTGTGTTTTTTTTTTTGCCATTTCAATACAATAATTCCAAAATTGCTGTTATTGCTCATTAATGTATTTGGTGTGATGCTCATGCCATGCTTAGCTCCTACATTTGCCGTTGGAGTGCTTGGCCCGTAATTGCTGCTTGCAGCTATATTTATTATTATTATTCTTCTTCTTCTTCCGCCGCAAGTCTATGGCAGCCCATAGAACCGATTGCGGGAAAGTTGTATAATTTGGCACACTGATAGAGGACAGTCCCAACATTAACTATAGCAAATTTGAAGTCTCTAACTCCTACTCTCTAGCGCCACCACTTGTCCAAACTTTCAAAACTTGATGCTAATAACTCTTGAACCGTAAGCCACAAAATGAAAATTCTTTTTTCCTGTGATTCCTTGGCTCATGCCGAGTCGAATGACACCGAAATTCAAAAATCGCAAGGCTTAGTTTTTTCGCTATCGTCAATTGTTCGTAAAACCTACTTTTTCGAACTCGTCCTAGGACGTTGCACCGATTGTCACGAAAATTGAATCAGATAATCTTCAGACCATGCTGGCAAAAAGTTATGGAATTCAAGTTGATTCTCAAACCGTTTCCGAATAGCTCATGAACGAATTCTTCGAAAAGCACGCAAACGTGAACGTGAGGCTATATCTCCGCAACGGTTTGGCCTATTGAGACCAAACTTGGTGTGTGTTATAATAACCCTGACCTGAGACTACCTGCAGTGTTTCGACACAGCGCCACCTAGTGGTCAGGAGATATGAAAAATGCATATTTTGGCTTATAACTTCTGAATGGTTTGGCCAAAAATCACACAACTTGTCTCTTTAGATTCAGTGAGTCATGTCGAGTCGAATGATATCCAATTTTCCTGTGTCGGCCATTTTAGGCGTCGGCCATTTTGAATTATGTTTCAAAATGCTGTATTTTTTGAACGCAGCATCGTATCGTTTCGCAAATAATTACAAAAATATTCGGCTCCATGCCCTGAAGGTACTCAAAAAGTTTGGTGGCAGCGCCACCTTGTGGCCAATAGTTATAATGAAATATCACATAAATGCTAATAACTTTTGAATAAATTAGTCTATTAAAATTAAAATGGTCTCGCTATATTCTGTGGGTCATGCCGAGAGTATTGATACCAATAATGTGAAAATTGGCCTTACTTCCTGTCCGCCATTTTGCTTAATGTTGAAAACCTACTTTTTCGAACTCCTCCTAGACCGTTAGCCCAATTTTCACCAAATTTGACGTGCATCATCTTCAGACCATGCTGGCAAAAAGTTATGGATTTTGTGTCGATATACATAATGGTTCTCATTTAGCGCATCAACGAATTTGCTGGAAGGGTGCCAAAATGCATTTGAGGCTGTATCTCTGCAACACTTTGACATATTTGCACCAAACTTTGTATGTGTCATCGCCACCTCACACTGACCATGCCACATAAATTTGGTAACAGCGCCACCTATTGGTCAAGAGTAATAAACCATTCATTAACCATGAGTAATTACACTTTTTAAAATGCTAATAACTTTTTAATGCATTAGCCTATTTGAAGGAAACTGGGCTCAAAATATTCCCTGGCTTATGCCGATAACATAGATACCAAATATACCACGGTAAGCTGAACTTCCGGTCCGCCATTTTGATTTATGTTGAAAACATACTTTTTCGAACTCCTGATCAACCGTATGTCCGATTTTCACCAAATTCGAATCAAATGATCTTCAGGCTATACTGATTCAAAGTTATGGATTTTGAGTCGATAGACAAAACCGTTTTCGCATACCACATCGACGAATTTGAGGCACAATGAGAAAATGACACTTGAGGCTGTATCCCTGGAATGCTTTGGCATATTGACACCAAACTTTGTGTGTGTCATTGAAAAGACACACAGAGTACACCAAATTGATTTTATAACAGTGTCACCTATTGGTCAAGCTTGATAAACCAAGTAATCATGCTACTAGAGGTGGTATTGGTGTTTTTTTTTTTTTTGCCATTTCAAATACAATAATTCCAAAATTACTGTTATTGCTCATTAATGTATTTGGTGTGATGCTTTATGCAATGCTTAGCTACTACATTTGCCGTTGGAGTGCTTGGCCCCGTAATTGCTGCTTGCAGCTATATTTAGGGGCCAAGCACCGAAGGTGCGAAGGCACCTATTGTGTTTGTTGGCGTTATTATTAGGGGCCAAGCACCGAAGGTGCGTAGGCACCTATTGTTTTCGTTGGCGTTATTATTAGGGGCCAAGCACCGAAGGTGCGTAGGCACCTATTGTTTCCGTTGGCGTTATTATTATTATTCTGCTTCTTCTTCTTCTTCTTCTTCCGCCGCAAGTCTATGGCAGCCCATAGAACCGATTGCGGGAAAGTTATATAATTTGGCACACTGATAGAGGACAGTCCCAGCATTAACTATAGCAAATTTGAAGTCTCTAACTCCAACTCTCTAGCGCCACCACTTGTCCAAACTTTCAATGTTTCTATGCTAATAACTTTTGAACCGTAAGCCAGAAAATGAAAATTCTTTTTTCTTCTGAATCCTTGGCTCATGCCAAGTCGAATGAACCCCAAAATTCAAAAATCGCAAGGTTTAGTTTTTTCGCTATTTTCAATTATTCGACAAACCTACTTTTTCGAACTCGTCCTAGACGGTTAGTCTGATTGCCACGAAAATTGTCTCAGATCATCTTCAGACCAGGCCGGCAAAAAGTTATGGAATTCAAGTTGATTCGTCCAACCGTTGTCGAATGACACGTAAACTAATTTGACGAAATGCACGCAAAAATGCACGTGAGGCTATATCTCGGCAACAGTTTGTCATATTGAGACCAAACTTGGCGTGTGTTTTAACAAGCATGAACTGAGACTACCTGCAGTGTTTCGACACAGCGCCACCTAGTGGTCAGGAGATATGAAAAATGCATATTTTGGCTTATAACTTCTGAATGGTTTGGCCAAAAATCACACAACTGGTCTCTTTAGATTCAGTGAGTCATCTCGAGTCGAATGATATCCAATTTTCCCGTGTCGGCCATTTTAGGCGTCGGCCATTTTGAATTATGTGTTAAAATGCTGTATTTTTTGAACGCAGCATCGTATCGTTTCGCAAATAATTACAAAAATATTCGGCTCCATGCCCTTTAGGTACTCAAAAAGTTTGGTGGCAGCGCCACCTTGTGGCCAATAGTTATAATGAAATATCACATAAATGCTAATAACTTTTGAATAATTTAGACTATTAAAATTAAAATGGTCTCGCTATATTCTGTGGGTCATGCCGAGAGCATTGATACCAATTATGTGAAAATTGGCCATACTTCCTGTCCGCCATTTTGCTTAATGTTGAAAACCTACTTTTTCGAACTCCTCCTAGACCGTTAGTCCAATTTTCACCAAATTTGACGTGAATCATCTTCAGACCATGCTGGCAAAAAGTTATGGATTTCGTGTCGATATACGAAACAGTTCTCATTTAGCGCATCAACGAATTTGCTGGAAGGGTGCCAAAATGCATTTGAGGCTGTATCTCTGCAACGCTTTGACATATTTGCACCATATTTTGTATGTGTCATCGCCACCTCACACTGACCATGCCACAGAAATTTGGTGACAGCGCCACCTATTGGTCAAGAGTAATAAACCATTCATTAACCATGAATAATTACACTTGTAAAAATGCTAATAACTTTTTATTGCATTAGCCCATTCGAATGGAACTGGGCTCAAAATATTCCCTGGTTTATGCCGATAACATAGATACCAAATATACCATAGTAAGCTGAACTTCCGGTCCGCCATTTTGATTTATGTTGAAAACCTACTTTGTCGAACTCCTCATCAACCGTAGGTCCGATTTTCACCAAATTCGAATCAAATGATCTTCAGACTATGCTGACTCAAAGTTATGGCTTTTGAGTCGATAGACAAAACCATTTTCGCATACCACATCGACGAATTTGAGGCACAATGAGAAAATGACACTTGAGGCTGTATCCCTGGAATGCTTTGGCATATTGACACCAAACTTTGTGTGTGTCATTGAAAAGTCACACAGAGTACACCAAATTGATTTTATAACAGTGCCACCTATTGGTCAAGCTTGATAAGCCAAGTAATCATGCTACTAGAGGTGGTATTATGATTTTTTTTGCCATTTCAATTACAATAATTCCAAAATTGCTGTTATTGCTCATTAATGAATTTGGTGTGATGCTTCATGCGATGCTTAGCTCCTACATTTGCCGTTGGAGTGCTTGGCCCCGTAATTGCTGCTTGCAGCTATATTTATTATTATTCTGCTTCTTCTTCTTCTTCTTCCGCCGCAAGTCTATGGCAGCCCATAGAACCGATTGCGGGAAAGTTGTATAATTTGGCACACTGATAGAGGACAGTCCCAACATTAACTATAGCAAATTTGAAGTCTCTATCTCCTACTCTCTAGCGCCACCACTTGTCCAAACTTTCAATGTTTGTATGCTAATAACTTTTGAACCGTAAGCCAGAAAATGGAAATTCTTTTTTCCTCTGAATCCTTGGCTCATGCCAAGTCGAATGAACCCCAAAATTCAAAAATCGCAAGGTTTAGTTTTTTCGCTATTTTCAATTATTCGAAAAATCTACTTTTTCGAACTCGTCCTAGACGGTTAGTCCGATTGCCACGAAAATTGGCTCAGATCATCTTCAGACCATGCTGGCAAAAAGTTATGGAATTCAAGTTGATTCGTCCAACTGTTGTCGAATGACATGTAAACAAATTTGACGAAAAGCACGCAAACATGCACGTGAGGCTATATCCCGGCAACGGTTTGTCATATTGAGACCAATCTTGGCGTGTGTTATAACAAGCATGAACTGAGACTACCTGCAGTGTTTCGACACAGCGCCACCTAGTGGTCAGGAGATATGAAAAATGCATATTTTGGCTTATAACTACTGAATGGTTTGGCCAAAAATCACACAACTGGTCTCTTTAGATTCAGTGAGTCATGTCGAGTCAAATGATATCCAATTTTCCTGTGTCGGCCATTTTAGGCGTCGGCCATTTTGAATTATGATTTAAAATGCTGTATTTTTTGAACGCAGCATCGTATCGTTTCGCAAATAATTACAAAAATATTCGGCTCCATGCCCTGAAGGTACTCACAAAGTTTGGTGGCAGCGCCACCTTGTGGCCAATAGTTATAATGAAATATCACATAAATGCTAATAACTTTTGAATAAATTTTTCTATTAAAATTAAAATGGTCTCGCTATATTCTGTGGGTCATGCCGAGAGTATTGATACCAATAATGTGAAAATTGGCCTTACTTCCTGTCCGCCATTTTGCTTAATGTTGAAAACCTACTTTTTCGAACTCCTCCTAGACCGTTAGCCCAATTTTCACCAAATTTGACGTGCATCATCTTCAGACCATGCTGGCAAAAAGTTATGGATTTTGTGTCGATATACATAACGGTTCTCATTTAGTGCATCAACGAATTTGCTGGAAGGGTGCCAAAATGCATTTGAGGCTGTATCTCTGCAACACTTTGACATATTTGCACCAAACTTTGTATGTGTCATCGCCACCTCACACTGACCATGCCACATAAATTTGGTAACAGCGCCACCTATTGGTCAAGAGTAATAAACCATTCATTAACCATGAGTAATTACACTTTTTAAAATGCTAATAACTTTTTAATGCATTAGCCTATTTGAAGGAAACTGGGCTCAAAATATTCCCTGGCTTATGCCGATAACATAGATACCAAATATACCACGGTAAGCTGAACTTCCGGTCCGCCATTTTGATTTATGTTGAAAACATACTTTCTCGAACTCCTCATCAACCGTATGTCCGATTTTCACCCAAATTCGAATCAAATGATCTTCAGGCTATACTGATTCAAAGTTATGGATTTTGAGTCAATAGACAAAACCGTTTTCGCATACCACATCGACGAATTTGAGGCACAATGAGAAAATGACACTTGAGGCTGTATCCCTGGAATGCTTTGGCATATTGACACCAAACTTTGTGTGTGTCATTGAAAAGTCACACAGAGTACACCAAATTGATTTTATACTAGTGTCACCTATTGGTCAAGCTTGATAAACCAAGTAATCATGCTACTAGAGGTGGTATTGTTTTTTTTTTTTTTTGCCATTTCAAATACAATAATTCCAAAATTGCTGTTATTGCTCATTAATGTATTTGGTGTGATGCTTTATGCGATGCTTAGCTACTACATTTGCCGTTGGAGTGCTTGGCCCCGTAATTGCTGCTTGCAGCTATATTTATTTATTCTTCTTCTTCTTCCGCCGCAAGTCTATGGCAGCCCATAGAACCGATTGCGGGAAAGTTGTATAATTTGGCACACTGATAGAGGACAGTCCCAACATTAACTATAGCAAATTTGAAGCCTCTAACTCCTACTCTCTAGCGCCACCACTTGTCCAAACTTTCAATGTTTGTATGCTAATAACTTTTGAACCGTAAGCCAGAAAATGGAAATTCTTTTTTCCTCTGAATCCTTGGCTCAGGCCAAGTCGAATGAACCCCTAAAATTCAAAAATCGCAAGGTTTAGTTTTTTCGCTATTTTCAATTATTCGAAAAACCTACTTTTTCGAACTCGTCCTAGACGGTTAGTCTGATTGCCACGAAAATTGGCTCAGATCATCTTCAGACCATGCTGGCAAAAAGTTATGGAATTCAAGTTGATTCGTCCAACTGTTGTCGAATGACACGTAAACAAATTTGACGAAAAGCACGCAAACATGCACGTGAGGCTATATCCCGGCAACGGTTTGTCATATTGAGACCAAACTTGGCGTGTGTTTTAACAAGCATGAACTGAGACTACCTGCTGTGTTTCGACACAGCGCCACCTAGTGGTCAGGAGATATGAAAAATGCATATTTTGGCTTATAACTACTGAATGGTTTGGCCAAAAATCACACAACTGGTCTCTTTAGATTCAGTGAGTCATGTCGAGTCGAATGATATCCAATTTCCTGTGTCGGCCATTTTAGGCGTCGGCCATTTTGAATTATGTTTCAAAATGCTGTATTTTTTGAACGCAGCATCGTATCGTTTCGCAAATAATTACAAAAATATTCGGCTCCATGCCCTGAAGGTACTCAAAAGTTGGTGGCAGCGCCACCTTGTGGCCAATAGTTATAATGAAATATCACATAAACGCTAATAACTTTTGAATAAATTAGTCTATTAAAATTAAAATGGTCTCGCTATATTCTGTGGTCATGCCGAGAGTATTGATACCAATAATGTGAAAATTGGGCCTTACTTCCTGTCCGCCATTTTGCTTAATGCTGATAACCTACTTTTTCGAACTCCTCCTAGACCGTTAGCCCAATTTTCACCAAATTTGACGTGAATCATCTTCAGACCATGCTGGCAAAAAGTTATGGATTTTGTGTCGATATACGTAACGGTTCTCATTTAGCGCATCAACAAATTTGCTGGAAGGGTGCAAAATGCATTTGAGGCTGTATCTCTGCAACACTTTGACATATTTGCACCAAACTTTGTATGTGTCATCGCCACCTCACACTGACCATGCCACATAAATTGGTAACAGCGCCACCTATTGGTCAAGAGTAATAAACCATTCATTAACCATGATAATACACTTGTAAAATGCTAATAACTTTTTATTGTCATTAGCCCATTCAATGGAACTGGGCTTCAAAATATTCCCTGTTTTATGCGATAACATAGATACCAAATATACCATAGTAAGCGAACTTCCGGTCCGCCATTTTGATTTATGTGAAACCTACTTTGTCGAACTCCTCATCAACCGTATGTCCGATTTGTCACCAAATTCGAATCAATGATCTTCAGACTATGCTGATTCAAAGTTATGGATTTTGAGTCGATAGACAAAACCGTTTTCGCATACCACATCGACGAATTTGAGGCACAATGAGAAAATGACACTTGAGGCTGTATCCCTGGAATGCTTTGGCATATTGACACCAAACTTTGTGTGTGTCATTGAAAAGTCACACAGAGTACACCAAATTGATTTTATAACAGTGCCACCTATTGGTCAAGCTTGATAAGCCAAGTAATCATGCTACTAGAGGTGGTATTATGTTTTTTTTTTTGCCATTTCAATACAATAATTCCAAAATTGCTGTTATTGCTCATTAATGTATTTGGTGTGATGCTTTATGCGATGCTTAGCTACTACATTTGCCGTTGGAGTGCTTGGCCCCGTAATTGCTGCTTGCAGCTATATTTAGGGGCCAAGCACCGAAGGTGCGTAGGCACCTATTGTTTTGTTGGCGTTATTATTAGGGGCCAAGCACCGAAGGTGCGTAGGCACCTATTGTTTTCGTGGCGTTATTATTAGCCAAGCACCGAAGGTGCGTAGGCACCTATTGTTTTCGTTGGCGTTATTATTATTATTCTTCTTCTTCTTCTTCCGCCGCAAGTCTATGGCAGCCCATAGAACCGATTGCGGGAAAGTTGTATAATTTGGCACACTGATAGAGGACAGTCCCAACATTAACTATAGCAAATTTGAAGTCTCTAACTCCTACTCTCTAGCGCCACCACTTGTCCAAACTTTCAATGTTTGTATGCTAATAACTTTTGAA
The DNA here is from genome assembly GCF_003368295.1 of Carassius auratus. NCBI lineage: Eukaryota > Metazoa > Chordata > Actinopteri > Cypriniformes > Cyprinidae > Carassius > Carassius auratus. The sequence continues at coordinate 21,229 of NW_020529124.1, forward strand.
CCGTAAGCCAGAAAATGAAAATTCTTTTTTTCTCTGAATCCTTGGCTCATGCCAAGTCGAATGAACCCCAAAATTCAAAAATCGCAAGGTTTAGTTTTTTCGCTATTTTCAATTATTCGAAAAACCTACTTTTTCGAACTCGTCCTAGACGGTTAGTCCGATTGCCACGAAAATTGGCTCAGATCATCTTCAGACCATGCTGGCAAAAAGTTATGGAATTCAAGTTGATTCGTCCAACTGTTGTCGAATGACACGTAAACAAATTTGACGAAAAGCACGCAAACATGCACGTGAGGCTATATCCCGGCAACGGTTTGTCATATTGAGACCAAACTTGGCGTGTGTTATAACAAGCATGAACTGAGACTACCTGCAGTGTTTCGACACAGCGCCACCTAGTGGTCAGGAGATATGAAAAATGCATATTTTGGCTTATAACTACTGAATGGTTTGGCCAAAAATCACACAACTGGTCTCTTTAGATTCAGTGAGTCATGTCGAGTCGAATGATATCCAATTTTCCTGTGTCGGCCATTTTAGGCGTCGGCCATTTTGAATTATGATTTAAAATGCTGTATTTTTTGAACGCAGCATCGTATCGTTTCGCAAATAATTACAAAAATATTCGGCTCCATGCCCTGAAGGTACTCAAAAAGTTTGGTGGCAGCGCCACCTTGTGGCCAATAGTTATAATGAAATATCACATAAATGCTAATAACTTTTGAATAAATTAGTCTATTAAAATTAAAATGGTCTCGCTATATTCTGTGGGTCATGCCGAGAGTATTGATACCAATAATGTGAAAATTGGCCTTACTTCCTGTCCGCCATTTTGCTTAATGTTGAAAACCTACTTTTTCGAACTCCTCCTAGACCGTTAGCCCAATTTTCACCAAATTTGACGTGAATCATCTTCAGACCATGCTGGCAAAAAGTTATGGATTTTGTGTCGATATACGTAACGGTTCTCATTTAGCGCATCAACGAATTTGCTGGAAGGGTGCCAAAATGCATTTGAGGCTGTATCTCTGCAACACTTTGACATATTTGCACCAAACTTTGTATGTGTCATCGCCACCTCACACTGACCATGCCACATAAATTTGGTAACAGCGCCACCTATTGGTCAAGAGTAATAAACCATTCATTAACCATGAGTAATTACACTTTTTAAAAATGCTAATAACTTTTTTAGTGCATTAGCCTATTGCAACGAAACTGGGCTCAAAATATTCCCTGGCTTATGCCGATAACATAGATACCAAATATGCCAGTGTAAGCTGAACTTCCGGTCCACCATTTTGATTTATGTGGAAAACCTACTTTTTCGAACTCCTCATCAACCGTATGTCCAATTTCACCAAATTCGAATCAGATGATCTTCAGACTATGCTGACACAAAAGTTATGGATTTTGTGTCGATAGACAAAACCGTTTTCGCATACCAAAGCGACGAAGTTGAGGCACAATGACAAAATGACACTTGAGGCTGCATCTCTGGAATGCTGTGGCATATTAACACCAAACTTTGTGTGTGTCATTGAAAAGTCACACAGAGTACACCAAATTGATTTATAACAGTGCCACCTATTGGTCAACTTTATAAGCAAGTAATCATGCTACTAGAGGTGGTATTATGATTTTTTTTTGCCATTTCAATTACAATAATTCCAAAATTACTGTTATTGCTCATTAATGTATTTGGTGTGATGCTTCATGCCATGCTTAGCTCCTACATTTGCCGTTGGAGTGCTTGCCCCGTAATTGGCTGCTTGCAGCTATATTTTATTATTCTTCTTCTTCTTCTTCTTCTTCTTCCGCCGCAAGTCTATGGCAGCCCATAGAACCGATTGCGGAAAGTTGTATAATTTGCACACTGATAGAGGACAGTCCCCAACCATTAAAACTTTTAATGAGCAAAATTTGAAGTCTCTATCTCCTACTCTCTAGCGCCACCACTTGTCCAAAACTTTCAAATGTTTGTATGCTAATAACTTTTGAACGTAAGCCAGAAAATGGAAATTCTTTTTCCTCTGAATCCTTGGCTCATG
>NW_020529125.1:0-66039 GCF_003368295.1 Carassius auratus
TCGGTCCCTCTTGTCTCAAGAGACATCAGCAATGATTTGCACTTCAAAGGTTGGTGCTAAAAGTCAAAGCGTGCTGTTTGCGGACACGCCAGAGTAACGGAGGACCGGGGACACTGCGGTTTCCGTGTTTGGGGAGCAACCGGGGAGGTTGACCAAGCCACTGGTTCCCACCTGAATGACTTCAATTCAACCCAGGTGAAACAAAAATGATAAAAACCTATCCACTTACTATAAGCCCAGCAGAATATTAGATATTCCCCCGGATATGATTTTAAGTGTTCGACCCTTTTACTTCTTAAGCCACACCATATTCTAGGTTTTCCTACCCAGATAGCCCACTCACCTGTTGGCCCTATCTTAAAACCTAGCAGTAGGCTTAGGCCTCCTTATTCCTCACTAACACGTTGTGTTTCTATTGTTTCATCTCATTTCAAGTGTTGTGTTTCACTTTGAATCTTTTTCTACCACCTGTTTCTGTTGTGATTTGTTTCTTTTCATTTCACATAGAGACAGTAACCTGGGAGCCACCAACGAAGTTAAATAGTAGAGCGACCACCAGCAGCCGGTGTCATCAACACGACCCGCTAGCTACTGCCTGTCCAAATCTCCATTTCAGGTCCTTCGTTGACCCAAGTTAATTGGCTACTTAACTGTCTGACTGTTTGCATCAGTCAGCGCCCAAAATTCTCATAAACGGCACAGCCCGTATGAATATAGCTCGTTAAACGTAGAACGAACTTGCAATTGGTCTTTTGTGTGTGTGTGCTGTGCTTCTCTCCACCGACAGAGAATCAGGATGTTCCAGGCATCCAGTCCAGCAGTCCCACGGGGGCCACCTCTCGACATGGTTGAAAGCAGTGACGACCCCCCTTCCTGCCCAAGGATGCCATTAACCTGCAGCACCCAGAGCAGACTAGACACCGAGCTAGATGAACTGATGGCACGCGATCCAAACCAAAGCGACTACTACAGAGAACTCGCCCAGGATCTTCGGAAGCCCAGTTCCCATTCTCGATCGCCCAGGCACGGCTCAGTGAACGGAGGCACATCGCGGAGGAGGCCTGGAAGGACCAGGCCCCAACCCAGAGTCATCTTGATCAGCTTCTCCTCGAGACCCCAGAACCAGCTCGAGAAAGAGACGAACAGATCCAGAGCTACAGACAGGAGTTGAAAGACTTCACAATGCCTGCAGATCTTCGCCTCGACACAGATCAAAGAGAACAGCTGGAGAGAGAAGCCAGAAAGACTCAACAAAAAAACTCCAGCAAGGCGACGCTCTCCTAAAAAGAGCAGAGACTGAATTGAAAGAAGAGACTATAAACCTGGGCCTGCAAAACACACTTGCAAGCGGCCCGAGCTAAATTCAACAAGCTTTACTCAACAGAGAGATGAGCTCCAAGATGAACTTGACACTGTTCACCACCGAAATGAGACAATCTCACAGATTTCAGAGTGGCTGGATCGGAGAAACGCACACCACAAAATTTCTCCCGGGCCGCCACTCCAACCCTTTCAGCCAAGAACCCAGAGCTGGAAAAGGGGGTGTAACAAGAACCAGCTTACAAGAACATCTGTCAACAACGGAGGGAAGAGAACCCTTCCAGAGAACGCATGTCACCAAACCCTGCACTGCTCACAGAGAACTTCACAAGCTAGCCAGAAGCATCTCTACATTCATTCCAGATCCTGCAGGAGGACATGATGTTCATGCTTCTTTACAAGCCATTGGACTTTCATTTGCAAACTGTCGCCAACGTGACAGATGTGAACACATTGTACCTGTTAAAAAATCACGGCCAGCCGTGATGTGCATTGCTTTCTGGATCGTCAACCAGAGACTGTCAAAGCGTACTACCAGCAACTGCTACAGACTTTGATTCTTGAATTCTCTGATCCAAACTCAGACCATGGGCTCCTTATTGCTATGGACCTCAAACAGGGCCGATTTGAAAACCCACAACTTTCTGTAGTCAGCTACGAAACACCTACTTTCGGAGCATGCAACGAACCAGGTATGGAACAGGATTTCAACTTAAAAAACTCTGTTCCTCCCAAACCTACATGCCAGTTGGAGTTTTCATCTCAGAGTCCCAGCGTGTCCCCGTAACAGGACTACACAAGAGTTACGGAACTTAGCCCACAAAGCTTGCACCAAGCAAAAGACTATTTGTGAAAAGACTGTGAAAAACCCCAACGTCTCTGTCTCTGAGCACTGCTTGGAGTTAACCCTAGATGGCGCCCTACAACACCACAGTCACAGACATTTTTACAGAGAGTCAATACCGTTCCAAGCCAGCAGAGGGCAACACAGTGCAGCCACGTCTGAGACAGCAGAGATCCTGAGGGTGCTGAAAGTGCTTCTTCACATGAAAACTCACAAGGAAGATGAGCCAAGCACCCAGAACACTGCCCGTCATCTACAGACCACAGAGCTAACTGTCACAGCACAAGGTGACAGCAACACCCAAGCTCCACAGTCAACACCTGCACACCCTGAACGAGACAGCACAGGTCCTCATGCCAGGTACCACAAACACAAGGTACCAGAAAATGCTGTTTCGACTACCTTGCCTTCGCAGCGAGCTACACAAGACACCAACCACCGATCGTCCCCACCTGCCCTGATGCCAACATTCCTGGGCAGCCCTGTCAAAAAGGGGATGGGTCAAAAAGGAGTCAACAGGGAAGACCTGATCGACACAGGATTAAACCTGACGGTGATCTCATCTTACCTTTCCAAAGACTCCAATTTGAAGCTAAGAGACAAGATCGAACTCTTACACCTCAAACTTATGAACTGAATGTACAGGTGTACAGACAGGATGACATCCAGTTTGAACAGGTTGTTTCCATTCACCTGACATTCGTTCCGATGAGTCTAATACATCCCATGTATGTCCCACCAATGAACACTCATACATTGCTCATCGACAAAGACCTGCTAGAACACTTTGACCCTTTTCTGAACTTCAAACAGCTAAAAGACTTTGCTCAAGTGCGAGAACCTCTTTCTCTCCAGCCACACAGGTTGCTAGAGCCAGACTGTCAGGTCGCAGAGGTCACGGGAACTCCCACAGAGCCAGACGGTCAGGTCACAGAGGTCACGGGAACCCCAGCAGCCAGCCATGAGTACAACGCCCTAACAACAGGCCCAAGTTCAAGGCCTCTGTACCTTAGTCAACAAACAGGGTACGGTGGTACCAGCTTACACCAAAGGGGTCGCTGTTCGACTCAACCTGCAAGGTGGTCAAACCTTACACCACACGCTGGGTTTCTTCCAATCCTCACCTGAATGTGTGGAACTCGGACTCACACTTGCAAACAAGCATGTCAAACACCAACACCTGTTCCAGCAATGTGATAACATCACAAAAACACACAATGTGATCGTGTACTGGAAGAAGGTAAAAGAACACTCGAAGTTACCAAGTCTAGACGAGGACTTTAAAGATCACACTGACACCCTTGCCAAAACTGGCACACTAAACAACATTCTGTGGTCACTCCCAACCCACCCACCCACATTCAAGGTTGAAGTGATTACACACAGCACAAGAACTTTACTAGCTAAACTGCCTACCTCAGAATCGCTTACGCAGGCTCCGTTGTCTACACAGACCAACATAGCGGACATGCGGGCTTCTGAAACCTTGATAATGACTTTGTTTTACCACCTCTCAGACCCCTCCATCCACCCTGGCAACCAGTCTACAGTCACTGACAACCAAAGCCCCAGACCACTGCATGATACACAAAACCATGCTGCGTGCACAGAACAATATTGTGGGTTGTGCACCGTCTGACATCACAATGCCAGGGCGTGTAATGCCACGGAGCAAAAGGGGGATACTGCCAATATATTTCCATGACGCAGCATGTGCTGCACCACGCAGCACCAGAGCCACTGACACAACACTGAGGCAAGCGTCATGCCAGCAGCAAGATGTGGCAAAACATGGGCGAGGGCGAGCTAAACCCAGTCGCCGCCCACGAAGCAAAGGGACTGTCCTGTCCAACCAAAGACAGGCCTTGTTTGTTTCTTTCTCCCCTTTCTCTCTCTCTCTCCCTATTATCTGTACCAGGATGCTGCTGTGGTTTGCCGTGCCGTGCTGTCAGCCAAAGAGAGGACAGCTGCCACCGAGAAAACCGCTGAGACTCCTGACTACCGATGACAGGGCACACTACCCCAGCACTGTAACCGAATACAGCTGTACAAGGTTCCGATGGAGAGAGGACTCCCTCACTCACACTGAGGCCGATGTCAAACACCTGTTCAGCCAACATGAGAAAGTGACGGTTACACAAATGGAGTTAGGTGGACACCACCACCGCTCCAAACAGTTCCCGGGAGCTTTGCTTAGAGCCGCTGCTGCCGCCAGAATGTTTAACATTGTTATGTCCAGTGTCAATGCAGCGAACCAGACTGTAAACTCCTTGAAACCACTGTTTACTGTCTTCCAGAAGAACTTTACCCAGACTCAGCTGTTTACAGCATTAACAACAGCCATGCTGTGGGGGGTTAGCTCCTCCAATGACAGCCTAACCACGAGTAAAACCCCACCGTACATGATATCTTTAAGCCTTGTGTTAACTGTGCTGTCTTACACCATCACCATGCCAGCTGACCTGCTACGAATGCACCTGGCCAACTCTCTGGATAGCGCCTTCCTACGGCACGTAAACCCCAAACAGAGAGAAGTGAACGTGCTCCTGAACCAACTCATCAGCGAGTCAAACCAAGTCTACAGACCTAAAGACATTGTCAGTGTCAGGATGTGGAAGAGCAACACCCACACCAAAACACACATTCCAAATGTGGTGGCCTACCACGACAGCAACACACAGCTGTACCTGGCCCCAAACATGCACATGTGTACTTTAACCAAAGACATTCATTATCTCTGCCTTAGCAAACCCTTCCTCAGACACAACTCTGAAGGAATCTGCGAGCTGCAACCCTGGGTCAGCGATACGCGCTGCCCTGCCGAAGCCAAGCCTCGTACACAAGTCACAGAAACGCAAGCAGAGATTGTGGGTAACAGATGGCTCGTCAACCTACGACCAGCATGACACCGCCACCCGTGCCAACCTGCTGGACCAAGTACTGAAAGGTACCACCCAACACATTGACATTACTCCTGTCGACACAGCCCTCCAAGCACAGCCTCGACAGCCCGTTCTGAACCAGTCATCTGCGGTCCTAGCCTGGACTGCTGCCGACACTGCACGGGGCATCTCCACTGTCATTGGTCCCGCCCTGACTCTTGGCGTAACCTTCATCCTATACAGGGTACTCAACGAGATGCAAACCTCTACAGCCAAACTCACGACAACTGTGGCTGGAGGTCCCCGATGGAATCCCCGGAAAGGGGGGTGCCAAGTCAAAGACAACACCGAACCTCATCAAGGGGAGTCCTCAGCTTCAGGAACCACCTGCCATCATGACCCACCTGCTACATGACCATCACGATTCACCTTTCATCTGCCCATCCTGATGATTGCCGTCCGATGATGTCCACACAGGGACTTCATCTGACGTAAAGGGGGAGATGTAACAGATATGCAGGTCAGCGATTCATGGGTTAAATTCTGTTTTATAAATTCAGACTGTTGGTACTAAATGCCAGCCTGGCTGGACTTAAACTATTTACGATGCCCATGCGAGCTTCAAAGAAGAAACGAAAACCCCCAACCCAAATTCTTCCAACACTGGAGACAAAGGAACTTTTCGTATAAGTTCCTTACTTTCATTTTATTATTAATATGTATTTTAATTATGTTTATGGATTGCATAAAATGGTTAATCCTTGTTATGTGAAGAGTATAAGTTGCAAGCTTATACTTTAGGAAATGTCTTTCCTCACTTTAACTTCCTCAAAGAGAGCCATGCTTCTGCAACCCCCACTTTTGCAGGTCGTTAAAGTTTACGACCACACAGGACAGGAGAGAAGCCAAGTCACTGGCTTCTTTTGAACAATGCATTCTATGGAATGTATTCATTAACTTTCTGTTTTCATGTTTTATAAATGTATTACGTATTCCCTTTTGGTACATTTAGATGTTTCCCAACATCTGCAGTGTTATCATGTGTTAAACAAATCTTTAAATGTGTAATTCGATCTAAAAATTAGATCTTTGGTCATATATATATTATGTCTAGTCTTGTTCTAATCGTCATGCTTTGACAGACCCATTTATCTAGAGCAAAGTAATGAAAAATGTATTTAATCTGGAATAATGAACTTGCTTTAATATTCCTGATGAAATCGGACAGGCCCTAAATCATCAGGGGTTTGTCTCAACCGAGACAAAGGAACTTTCCCTCCGCTTCAGATCGCGGACATTCATTGGATGCTCCCTCGAAAATGGGCGTGAAACTATTTCAAGCTATAAGAATTGACCAAACAAGGTCCACCTCCTCTTCTTGCTCTTCTTCCTCTTCCCCGTTCTCGGATACGCTGCTCTCCAACGTTGTTTCCGCGCGGCCATAGGCCGCGCTCCCAGCGCGAACCCCCTTAGCACAGGGGCTGAGAGGAAAAGCCATTTTAATGGCTCCTTTGGAAGCTTTCGTTTCGTTCTTTTCTTTTCTTTACTAAGTTTATTCAACTATTCGCCTCTCCACGCAAGGAAGACGAATTCTGGAACAATGTTTGTTGAACCTTTCAAATACCGCGCGAGGACAGAACAAAGGACCACGTGCTCCACGCTCACGCCAAGCGCAGCGTGCATGCGCGTCACATGGCCTCCGTTTCATGGCACATGGCTGTTTCAACGGGAACAGTGCGTAAAGCTCACAAGCTCGACGCCGATCTCACGCCACTCACATGGGACACCTTTTGCAAGTATCACTTTCTCTATGGAGATTTAAATGCTGCTTTAAAGTGTTGTTATGATCTGATTTGTTGTTGGCTTCCCAAAAGTTACTGACTATGATTTTCATACCTGAGCTCATTCTGTGATCTCTCTCGCTTTCTACACTTCTCTCTCTCGTTCTCTCTCTCTCTCTCTCTCTCTCTTTTATTTGGATTCCGTTATGTCTTGTAAATGTTTATTGTCTGTATTTTCGTACGCATATTTACTCTGTGTGATTTGTAGTTTGATGTATTACTAGTTGAATTATTAAAAACCCATATATAAAATGATTGACTTTGGACTCCACCCCACTTACATTACGAGTCACTGAAATGTTTTGGTCTTTAGCTACAAGCTCTAAATTTAGAAACTAAATTTATCATAAGGATAGGATAATATTTTCATGGCCAGAGAATACTTTTCCTTGAATTATAAGGCGTGATAACTTTATTGAAAATTGATAGGTCTATAGTGGTGTGCCGGACATACCACGGTTTGATCTGCAATAATTTACAGTAAGAGATATCACAATAATTGATATGAAGAATGTAATATTGACATATTAATGAGTAAATTACAGTGCCCTGTGATTAGTATTGGTATTGGCAATTGAGCTATTTTTCATAATCAATAAAATTAAATGTAACTGTCATCTGAGATATATATTAATCAAATTCTTGATTAATTATTCAAATTCCCTATATATCATTTGAGTTAATTACTATGTAAAACTCAATGTTGTTACAATATATACATATTGCTACTTGTTGTGTGTCAACCTTACTGAGACTTGTTATAGCACTTGTATATCATTGCCCTCTTATTGATTTTGATTGCTTCCATTGTCCTCATTTGTAAGTCACTTTGGATAAAAGTGCCTACTAAATGACTAAATGTAAATGTAAATCTCATAAATACAGCTTTATTTCTCATAATCCTGACTTTAATATGTTAAATGTAAAACTGACCATAAATCACAGATACACATTAGTGTATATCTTGAAGTGTATTTCTTGAAATATGAACGTTGTAAATAAAACTTTATTTCTCACGATCGTGACTATTTTTACATAATTAGTCACAATACATACTTGTGACTTTATTCTCAGTTGTGACTACATCTGATAACCGTGACTTAATTTCACACAATTATGATTTTATAGCTTGCTTGGCTTTATTTCTCAAATAATGTACTTGAACAAAATAAACCTTGAAGAATAATACCTGAAGTGCCATTGATTAGAGCATGTTAAACGGCCATCTGATGTGGTATGTTTGGAATACCCTTGAGATATTAGCAAAACATAACCCTGATCCTGTGTTCTTTCATCAGGACAATGACAGAATGCTCATTCTTCTACAAATCTAAGAACGGCCTGATTGTTTTGAAACCCCACTACAAATAGTTCTTGTCAAAGATTTAAAACAAAAGCAGTGCCAATTTTCTGCTAAGAATTAGAATGTGGCATGCTTTTGCCGTGCTATACTAAAATGTAAATGGTCTGGTGTTTCTTATTGCATAATGACAACCTGACACTTCCGTCGGATATGATAAACATAACCCTGAGTGGCAATGCCAAGCTTTGTTTGGGTTTGACTGAGTTGAAATCAAAACACAAAGCTGGGAAATATAAATGAACTACTGTGCGAACAGACTGATAGTGCAAACCAGACAGATATTGGTATAAAAGAGATGATGGAAGAGTCTTATTTTCTGATGACATGTTTGTTGGTCTTTTAGGAAATAAGAAGACACGTAGATTTGATTTAAATCAGAACATCATCTCTTAGTGAATGCATATGTTGTTGAGCAGGTGATATGGACATGTTAAGGTGACCTCTGCCTCATGTGAACTTGACTCTGGGGTCTCTGGGTAACAGTTTAAACAGAGATGTCAAATCCGTGCTGATTTATTGTGCCAGAGAAATATTGATTGATTGTGAAAGATTGAGGGCCTGAAACTGCTCATTAGAGAGCAGGTTCTGGATCATCTGTCTAAGAAACTGGACATCTTAAGCTTTCACAGATGAAAGAGGGAGGAAACTGAGAAAGAAGAACCTTGAATATGTTTCCTTAGTGGGCAATATGGGGTAACAGGTAAACCATGAAAAGTAGGGTAAGGAGCCTAAAAATAATCCATTCTTTGATTCTGATGCTTTGGGAGAGTAATGTCTGAAAATGTCCAAGCCATGACAATAATGATAACTTATATTCCAATTTTCTATTATAATAGAGAAATTCCACAACAAAACTATAATATTAGCGATGCTGAGGAACAATATTGTTGGAATCACTTTTAGAAATATTTATAGAGTGCAACAGTCGCTTTAAAATCATTCATTTTGTACATAGTCCAAAAAAAAATGTATCGTATAAACCATTGAAGACAGCCCTACTGTGAGCTCCGATTTTGTTAATCAATGGTATATGATTTTTTAATGTGTTTTGAATAATTGGGTTTAACAATGAAAACTCTTTTGGAAAACTATATTACCAATGATGCTGTGCAGAAAATTCCACCAATCAGAGAGTTGCAAACATGCCAAATGAGTGCTGAGCTCCACTCACTCCCATGAAGCGACTCAAATTATGTAATGGAGACACACTTCCCATGTACTCAAAACAGTTTAATATTTAAATACATATTCAGTATAAGCATGTTTTCCAAGGAATTTTAAATATATTGTTGCTATGACAATCAACCATAAATGCACCGTGTTAAATTTGATTGTGTCATTTGTTATGATTTATGTTATTTTTGTTATTTTCCTCATATAAGCCGTCTACCTTCATATTTTTGGCTGATTTTCAAATATTTTTTTATTTGATTTGAGATTTTGAGATTTAACAGCTATTAATTGTCACAGTCTTTAGCTGGAGTGCCCAGGATGGCCACCAGAGGACAAAGGGTCTCATTCATGAAACACGAGCAGAACAAATTTGTGTGTAAATTGTGTGTAAAGTGGTTCTGGCATAAATTTTCGGATTCAAGTAGCTTCAAAAGAGATACTTTTTTAGCTGTTGTTTGAAAATTGTGGAATGATGAACGAGAATGTTCAGGAAAGTGATTTTGAGCCTCTCCGTGATGGTACCATGAGGTGTCACTCAATAGTGGATCTCAGACTTCTGGTAGGGATGTAGATCCTTAATAGTGAGTGGAAGTAGACAGGTGCTGAGCCTGTGGCTGTTCTATATGTAAGCAATTAATGTAATAAAGAGCCCATTCACTGCATATTTGAGTCCTCTCCTCATCTCTCCACATGGACTGTGACTGAACCTTTTAGCAGAAGATGAGCATATTTTTGTTTTTCTTCACCCATTTAGCAGGAGACCTTCTCCAAGGACCTACCCTAGGCCAGAGGACAGCTACCATTCCACCAGAACTATTGCCCTTTTGGTGTGCTGTATTTGCTCAAGCCATCCTTGATGAGACTAAGGGGCTAGGCTTTAGTGAGTGCACCATCATACATGCCTTTCTTGCTGGACTGGATGACCCTGTTGATTTTTAGGGACTGGATGATTCAGAAACCTAGACTTATTGGGAGGTGTCGGAAACTGTTGCCAGCTAATGGAGAGACAACTGCTGCAGGAGGAGTGGGTTCCCCTCCCTGTTCTTCCCACGTCCTAGCCTGTGCCCATTCCTGCCAGTTTGCCTCATTCTCAGAAGAGGAGGAGGAGAATTCTAACTCTACACCATTGACACTGCTGGTCGTCCCAAGATCGGTGGTCCTGGAGGACCCAACTCTGGTGGTCCTGAGTCCAGTGGTCATGGAAGGCCCTGCTCATGTGGTCTCAAGTCTGGTGGTCCTGGAGGACCAGACTCTGGTTGTCTCAGAGGTCACCACAGAGCCGCCAGATTTCACAGCTGCTGCCATTGTCAAGAAGGCTGTCTTTGCCTTTGGCCCTTTGGACTATTCTGCATACATGCAAGCATTCAGAGTCCAATCCAGTCTGGGAGCCCTCAGAGTTTACTCCAGAATCTGCTCTAGTCTGGGAGTCCTCAGAGCCTGCTCCACAGTTTGTTCCAGTCTGGGAATCTTCAGAGGCCAATCATGAACTCGCTCCAGTGCGGGAGCCTTCAGAGTGCAATCATGAACCTGCTCCAGTTCAGGAGCCCTCGGAGACCTCTCTACAGCCCACTCCGGTCCAGGAGCTTTCAGAGTCCACTCAAGAACCCACTCCAGACTTGGAGCCTTTTGTGGAGTCCACAAAAACTGTTGTTTACCTCTCTGTGCTCTCTATTTCAGTTCCGCCTGATTCACATTGGTGGTTCTCTTCTCCATTTGCACTGCTGTGGTGGGTTTCTGCTCCGACATGGTGGTCTGCAGCTTGGCCAGCCTTGCCTTGTCCTCCTGCTTTGCTGGCCCTGCACTGACCTCCTGCTCTGCCAGCTCTGCCCTGGTCATTTGCACTGCCACAGTCTCCTTCCCACTCCACAGGCCTGGCCAACCATCCATCCCCCTTTTCTGCCTCCTCTCCAACACCTTCCTGGACTCTTGTTTTGTGCTTAGGTCTGTGGAGTGTCTGGAATCTGCTTCTTGGAGAGGTGGTTTTGTCACAGTATTCAGCTGGTGTGCCCAGGATGGCCGCCAGAGGACACTGCATGTTTGTGTTCCTTTTGATTGTATGACCCCGGCCATCTTGTTACCTAATTATAGAATCAATATATCACAAAATCAATCAATATAGTTTACATAATTAATATAAATAATATATAATTGTCATGATAAATAAGTGCAAGGCCATTGCCTTTACCAAAGCAATACGGTTTGCATGTGTAGGTATATCCAGATGGTATTGTTTGAGTTAGATGGAGAAAGTCATTAGGCTTTTGTCAAGTCTCAGTGAGAGACATAAAATCAATATTTCGGTCTACATTAAGTTCATGAATAAGAGACGACTTGTCACTAAGTGATTGAACATTAAAAAGAGAAAAACTGAGTACAGAGGACTTGTCATCTGAACCTGGGCAGTGGAGTCAGCCTTTCATAATCGACAAGCCTCCTAGCATTTTTAGATAGTCTTGGATTAGTAGCTCAAAAAGGCAGAAGTTGTCCAGGTTTAGCAGTCCTGATTTGGGAATTTTGACGATATCCACAGTGAATGTATTTTGGTCATTGTGATAATTGACTGGTATAATGGGATTTCATACATGTGTAAGAAGGGGGCAGGGGGGGGGGGGGGGGTCTTGGCACTTGATCATTAGCATGTTGATGAGCACAGTTAACTTGAAATTAAGCTCATGTTCTGTGGGCCAAATAGGACCTGTCTCAAGATGGGTGTAACATTGGAAACGTCAATGACGTCAAATGGCATAAATGAGGCCTTGTGACAGTTCAACGCTTTGAAATATGTCACTTAGACCACCTGTCATCATTAGTGCCAGTGACTATTTCAATGGAACTTCGCAGTCTAATCCGGATGAAGCATGACATTTAATGCCCACTCTGTGGAATATTTTATCCCTGGTGTCTACATACAGCTCCCGGGTTCATTGTGTGCTTTCTCTAATTATTATAGAAAAAATGATTGGAATCAAATTAACTCCATTTAATATTTCCATTTGGAGGCACGACTGTGGGAATCTTAATTACAACTGACCACCTACATGTTAAACGTCACATGCTGTTTCTTTCACTCGAGTGTTAGGCCTAATGATCTTAGAGGAAACTTTGGTGGCACTGAGGTAAGAAATTTGTGAAACAGTCCTCCAGGCCCACTTTTATTAAGAAGAGATTTTGTTCAGTGAAATACTCTTCGCTGCCTTGTTCCTCCTCAGATTTCCCTCAGATGCAGTGCTGTTTGGCAGCCTCTGAAGGAACAATTGTTCATCTAGGAGATTTGATGTGGAAGAAAACTGCTTTATTTGAGTGAGCATGGTGATCAATGGCTGCCCCCAAACTAAGACATCATCCTTTTCCCTTTCCCATCATTCTAAGCAGCCAGATGGCAAAGTAATAGGATTTGAGATTACTGTAAATTTCCCTTTGACTTTAAGATTTGGCCACAGTTACAGATTTGACCAGAGCCTTGACCCTCAAGCACCCTCGAGTCATATATTACACAGTCGGCCAAATGTGCTCCTTCTTGGCCAGAAACACAGATAGTTTATTTTTGAAATCCTACAGACCGCATGAAGTTAAAAATAAAACAGAATACTGGGACAAGTCCGTTGTTGGACTTGGGTAATCTCTTAAACGGTTTTGAGCATACAGATACTTTTTTAGGCTTATTAGTGTTCGTTGCTAAAGCAAATTTCACTTTTGTCCTTGGTCATATATTATTGAATAAACATCTAATCTTAATTATTAAGAATGCAGTACATCTCACATATTTGTGTTAGACACAAAATGAAGACTCAACTAATTCTAAACTAGAGAAAACTAAAAAAAAAAAGTTGATAAGCAAATAGGTGTGAATGATACATAAAATGTATGTACACTGCACAAAATAAATGGCAAATGAATGAATGAATTAATTGTATTTATTTATAAGTAAAGACAAAATAATGAATGAATGAAAATATAAATTAATAATCTAATTGCAAATTGTATTTATTTATTTATTTACCACTGATATTTCATTTTCCAAAATTATGTGATATATAAGTAGATACAACAATAAAGAACTTAATAAAAATACAAATACAAGTATGAATACAGAAATAAAATATTAAATAAAACAATTGATTAGTAGTTTAATTTAATTAATATATTAACAATTTATATTTTTACTAATTTAAACAACACATTAGAAAATGTATCAATAAATGTATTCAGTAAACATGTAAGAAAATTAAAATACAACTTCAACTCGCATTCATTAATTCATTCAACTCAACTCAACTCAACTCAACTCAGCTCAATCATTCACTCATTCATAAATACATTTACAATAATATAATAATGAAAACTTAGAGCAAAAAGCTGGTTAAATACTCATAACTTTCTTTTGAAATGATTCCCACCCAAATGTAACTTCACTTCATTTCAAAGTTTTCTTCGCTGACCAGTGGTGTGGGTGATCCATTTGTTTTCGGAACCACCCTTGTATTTAATGTAACATAACAACCTGTAGCTAAGGACTGCTTGCAGTCTGGATGTGGGAGGACAAATCAAAAAAGACCTTTGTAGAAGCATCAGCCCTGTTGTGCCTCAGGATATAATCATGCTTATATAAAAATGGCCATTGTTGTGCTCCAAGAACCTTGTCAATGATATAAACTCTAATGAGTGGCTGATAGATAGTGCGGGCTAACATTAATTTGCTTCCAGGATTGGATTCACAGTTTGACCTCCCCAGGTTCCTGTTGCTCTGCTGGTCCAAACCTCATTCACTTCCAGCTGCATTAATTGTCTCTCCTGACAGTAAGTCGGTAAGAAGTTTCCACACTGTAATTAAGTGTAAGATTCTCAAGACGGGCCACAGAATCACAGCACGAGTTCCTGTCAGAGACCACAGGTGGGAGGTGAGATTAACCTCCATAAGACTGTTAAGGAAAACCATGAGCTGAACGTCCCGAAGAAATCTAAGAGAGGCATATTACGGTGGGAGAGTGAGTTCGTGTGTGTGTGTGGTGTCAAAGGAAATCTCCAGAGGGCGGGACGAAAGGAACAGCTTGATCCTGTGTGTTAAAAATGGAAGCGCTAGTTCCTAAAAGAAGGAAGAGGTAGAGCAATCACATGAGTGTTTTCTCCATCACGCTTCATTTGTGCATGTGGAGAAAAAGAAAGAAAGAAAGTAGTCTGTAAGCTGTTTGGAATAGCTGATATTAAAAATATGGAAAACTGGACAAACACCTGCTTTTAAAAGTGAAGACAAAGTGGAGAGCTCCAACAATGTTTATGTTTTCGTTTCATTTTGTCACGGTTCTGGGAATGATATTAAGAAATCAATGGGAGAAGTGTTCTCAGCTATAAGCAACATAATCATATTCCAGTGTAGAAACCTAGTTTCCTCTTACACTGACACATTCACGTTTCTATTACAGCCTTGCGTGACCTGCACTCACTACTCGCTGGCATAAAACACCACACCCCTCGTGTTTCTACATAGTGAATGGAGGAAATCTTCAACTCTAGGCCAAATAAGCCATTAATAAGCAGTGCATACATACTATGATCCAGTATGCATTTGTGGAGATTGAAAGAAATAGAGTATGGAAAGCTAACATTATTTACATCAGCAGCCTAAACTGTATCAATTGCTGTGTGGCTATTGTTAATATAAAACAATAGCCCACATGGACTAGGTGATGTCAGGTGATAAAGGTATTTCATTTTCATAAAGACAAACATGTATTGTCTTTGGAATGACATACATGGATGAACCATGCACAATAAGAGCAGAGAGTGTATTAAGTTTTTTTTAGTTCTTTCTTAAGCCAGTGTTTGCAGTTTTTATGGACTCATAATAGTAAAATGTTACTGCATGACGTGCATCATTGTTTTAAATTCAGAATTTAAGATTCAATACTCATTTTTAAGTTTATAAAATTTCTATTATGAATGTAAGAAATCTTAACTGTATGCTAAAAACGAGACACCATAATCACTCACGTCCTTAGACTCAGGCAATGCTTAAAGCATAAAGATAAATAAAAGTACAGTGTTTATTTATTTATTTATTTATGTATTGACAAATTAACACTAGAAAACCTGCAAAGAAAGCAAATGGGCAGCATCAGCTGTAATAAAGTAGAAGCATATCAAATTGAACTGTTAAAGCCTTATTTTGGTTCTATTCCCTTTAAAAAATATATATATATTTCAGCACTTTACATGCTCCTAAGTAAAAAAAGTAAAATCACGGTACACTGCTGGAAACCCTGCTGCCAGTATATTACCGTTAATTTCCAAAAAAAAAATAAGCCGTAATTCAGAAAACGGTAATAAAACTGTAAAATTACGGTACACTGCTGGAAACCCTGCTGCCAGTATATTACCGTTAATTTACAGGACAATTTGTTTACAGTGTAAGTAAACACAATCAAAATAAGAGTACTTCTTTAAAGCACAACAAAAGATGATTAAAACAGAATGATTTAAAATGTACTTTGTTAAAAAAGTACATTTTTATTTAATTAAAAGTCAATTTAATATTATTACATTAACATTACGGTTAAAAGTTTTAAGAAACAGTCATGGAAGTGTACTCTTATTAAGTATTAAGTATATATATATATATATATATATATATATATATATATATGTATATATATATATATATATATATATATATATATATATATATATATATATATATATATATATATATATATATATATATGAGGATGGGAAAAGTATTTTAATTACACGGTGCTCAGAGTACAGTGTGTGATCACCTGATAACCTTAAAAGCACTGGATACTTTTCTCAATCATTTCAGGGGTCTGAGAGAGTCTTCGCACTTTCCGTCCATAAAAAAAAAAAAAAAAAAAAACACACCCAGGAGTGAAATAAAGCCAGTTATATTTGCAACTACTTCGCCCATGACCGTGAAAATTGACTTAAATTTTAGGTAGTTTTCACACTTATCATATCATATCATATTCATTTCAGGGGTCTGAGATAACTTAAATTGAATCTCCTTAATGTCAGTGAAACTGCGAGATACGGTCTATATTCTCACATTTAAGGATCCTAAATACAGGACTGTCAATTGTATTTTGCTGCTGTGTGACATTCACGGTGTGCCTGGCACTTTTTTCTAGTCTACTCCTACTATTCTCAAACAGTAGAGTATGATGTTTGCAACTCCAAGAACATGGTTTTGAGTCGAATCGAATGCATGAACTGCTAATTAGTATGCCTAAACCTTGAATGCAGTATTTTGGTGGAAAGAAAAAAATAAACTGCCAGGCACCTGTTTCATCTATTTACATGTGTTGTGGAACCCTCATCTAAACATTACTGTAATATAATTTATATAGGAATATCTAATGTTTACCGTACTACATATGGTAAAGATCAGCTAATGCACCCTATTAAATTCAACAGTTTGCTAAAATAAAACAATCCCAGTGCAGAACATTTGTTTGGGTCTGAAATTACAGTATAAAGACACTGGGCTCCAACTTTTTTGTTTATTTTTATTTATTTTTTTATAATTTTGAACACCTGTGGATACTTTCATTGGCAGTTTGAGTTAAAAGTGAATGGGCTAAATTTATTTCTCTTATGGGCCATCTTCCCCACAGCAGGCTAACGAGATTTTTTGATCAAACTTAGCATTAGTCAGTAGAGAGGAGCTTACAGGGTCATGGATACAGAGGGATAAATAGATATGTAAACATTCAGCATTCAACAATGGGAAAATGTCATGCAGGCTCTGTGCTGAGACGTCAGTTACAAGGAAGCCATTTTTTTCTATTGTTTTCAATATTTGTATAATACATAATTATTATACATTAATTAATTTATAAAAACAACTATGATATTAAATTTATTAAATTTAATTAATTTCAAATTAAATATAAAAATTATTGCAATTATTAGTTATTTGTATATATTATATCATAATGTATTTATTTTATTTTATTAATGTTTTTTTTTTTATTAATGTTTTTTTTTTTTTTTTTTTAATTGTTCTTGGATATTCTCAGACTCAATATGTCAAATTTCGCCAACTTCTAAACTGTCCCCAAAATGCATCTACATAAACCTAAACACACATACACAAATCTCTATGTAAATGCATCCAAGAACAAACACACTTACATTAACCACTGTGCAATCATGAAAATTTGACATTTCAAACAAATATGGTGTGCATGTTGGACATCTTCCCACACATGTTTGGACATGCTTATGGGAATGCTTGCTCCTAAGTATAAATGTTCAAATCTGTGGAATGTTAAAAATGCTCTAGTTTATATGCCTCCGGCAAATGACAAGGCTTATGTTATGTAGTCATTTCCCAATTAGACAAGAAAAAAAAAGTGCTTACAAACTGCCTTCGAGTAAGTGGAAAGCAATAAAAAAAGGTTCTGTGCTTGATTCATACAAAGTATTTGGACTACTGAGGAGAAGTCATATTCAGCTGCATAATGCACGCCACTCAACATAAGTACCCCAAGACTCTTCAGGTTGCTTAGCACATGATGGCTTTCTTTAGTACTCTTAAACGCTTGCAGAGAGACCATACATACCCATGCACACTATCTAATTCTGATGCAGTGATGTTTGTTTAAAATCAGACTTTCAGGCACACTTAGGACTGGGCCAAAACTCTTGAAAATGATGCAGTCGCTTTCTGGGAAACAACGGCTGTGTCCAAAGGTGTTTACATACTGTAAAATACATGAACGCTTGAGCTGGAAAAATAAAATAGAAGAAGAAAAACATGAGAGTAAAACATGACGCACAGTGCTTTTTTTTTTTTTTTTTTTTTATTCCTGATACATCCATGGATGCAAAATCACACCAAAGAAAAAATCCCACTGCCCACTGTGAATACTGTAACTAAACCATCTCTCTTATTATTATTATTATTATTTATTTTTTATTTTTTTTTATTTAGCAAACTAACATAACCTCAAATTAAAGGGAATTTTCAAGCACAGATGGCATATAATCCTGAGAATTAATTAAACATTTCAGATAAGACTGTAATGATAACTTTTTAAGCCAACCCAGAAGTTCGCAACACCTAATATAATTTTTCCACAGCTTTTGGATTATTCTATAAAATAATCTCTGTGACCAGCAAAAGTTTATGATTCTTACGAACACTTAAACTAAAACTTAAAATCCTAAATACAATCAGCAAAAGTAAAAAGCTAAACTTGGTGACCAAGTTGACTAGAAGGGGCCCAGAACCAATCAACCCAACCATAAACACTGACTACGCCACCTTGGGAATTATCCCCTAAGGCTACACACAGGTTTTCCAAGGCAGTTGCAAAAAATGGGAGGCACAGGCTTTTATACAAATTACAAAAAATATATATTTAGATTTTAGAGAAGGGAGTCATAAAAACCCAGCATTCGACCTCATATCTGAGTACACACACTCTCACCAACAACCCACAGGGCTGCAGTCTTAGACTGGGCCACAAAAGTAACTTCTTGGTCGTACCACACACGCACAACCACGTGCACTTAGCAGAGCACTGCAATCTGTGAGAAACACCACCACCGCAAAAGAGGTTAGCCACACACGCTCTCCGAGTAAACCTGCAACTCCTGAGCGAAACACACACACACACAGACACAAACACACAGGATTCAGAAGGAAAAAATACAAATTTAGTAATAATGTTAGATTTTGCAACCAAACTGTATCAAAAAAGTTAAACTAGATAAATTAACAAAAATTCACATCAAAACAAATTAAATCAATGTTTTAAAAACAATAAACCGATATCTAAAGATTATAGTAAATTAAAATAAATTAACCACTTTGATAAACAAAATCCAAAATAAATAAAAAAATACACAAAATTAAACAAAATACTCTAAAAGGTGGCTCAATCACACAACCCTATATGAAATCCTCCACGCCTCAATGGACGAGGTAATACTCGAGGTGGTCTGATGAAAACAGGCACTCGCCGAACTCCACGTGGGAACAAAACAGCGGCACAGTCACATTGGAAAATCTGCATTCCAGCAAGTCGTTACGGGACTCTGGATGTAGTAAAAGCGTTCAAACACTCCGTTTAAAAGGAATGAACATCGAGTCCACGCTCACGCACACCTACACAAAGCACCAGACTATAATGTCATTCACTTTGCCAAATGCCGAAAAACTACAATCAAACCACAATCACAGCCAATATACATACCAAAGAGAGAGAAGTGCATGCAAAGGCAGCGAAAAGCACCAACGTAAAGAAAAGAAGCGCTGGCAACAAAATCCCATCAGGGTCCCATCGGGTCAGGCCACACAAGGGGTTTGGGGAATTGCAGGCAGATGAAAAATAGAGCTGAAACACTTCACAGCAGACACCAAACAATTGAGCCAGGAGGAAAGGCAGCATCCCAAAGGGGAGTCGCATACCTGAGCTACCGGTGTGAGATGCTTATGTATGTGCATAGCATAGTGCTAATTACTGACGTCACAACCATAACGCATGACACAATCTTCCCCCCAGTTTAAAATCTTCCCCTTTCATCGATTACTGCCCCCAGCACCCAATGCTCCCCTGGGACAAGCCTTAAAAGATCTGCATCAATGTCCTCATCTTCCTCCTGTAACACTTGCTATTAGCAACTGGTTGTGCCTCTTTAGCTACCTGACACCATTCACAATCTTTACACCACCAGGACTACATTGGAACTCATACCGGGCCAATAAAACATCTGTCTTAGCAATTCTTTGGTGCATTCTCTCCTTGATGCCTGTGTTCCTGATGCACCATTGTTAAAACTCATTACACATGGCTTGTGGAAGTAGTATCTGAAAAACTTCCTCCCCCTCATCTGAACAAAGAACCTGATGGTAAACCACCCCATCTTGCTCATCCAACCTGTCCCAATATCCCAATGTCGAAGCTGAACTAAGGCAGGCTTTGAGAGATGTTGCCATTTTTCACCATTTGGAAAGGTCTGCCTCTCCCAGAACCTCCCCGAAAACAACATCAGCCCTCTGCAAGGCCCCAATGTCCCCCACCAAGCGATTTGGCAAAGATACAATAGTGGCCTGTGTGGCTTCCGTAGCCAAAGATTTCTGGACCTCAACTGGGACAATAATTCTCAACAAATCATAATGTTGCCTATCTACCTTTGACGGGTCCTGTCTGGCCAAAGTGTCTGCATTGTTACTCATTCCAGACCTATATATTACCGGCCAGTTGTGCCGCCCAGCGCTGTTTTGTCGCACCAAGCTTAGCAGAAGCAAGATGGCTAAGGGGATTATTGTCAGTATACACCACACACTTCTGCCCCAACACATATTCCCTAATTTTCTCAGGCATGGCCCACTTGAGCGCCAAGTGTTTGTCATGCTTCGCTCAGTGGGCCGAAGACTGCGACTGAGTTATGGGTCTTTCCCTGCCCTCTTGCTTCTGGGATAAAACAGTGCCTATTCCTGAGTGACTAGCGTCAACTTCCAGGATAAAAGGTAGAGAAAAGTCAGAATATGCAAGAACTGGAGAGGACGTGAGTTTGCTCTTCAGTCCATCAAAAATCTGCTGGCACTCCCCAGTCCATGCCACAGTAGGCTACAAACATACTACACCACTGTCGCATAACTTCAGTGTCACAACTAAGATTCTGACACGTCGTTCAGTCTTTAAACACTTGCCCTTAAAGTTTGAGTTTAAGCAGTGTGCAAGGGTTTGAAAGATGAAAGCGATTCGTGAGTAGATTAATTTAACAGTTCAATGTCACTCCATTTAACCTTTGCAGTCTCATTTAGCCACTTTTTAGCAACTGCCTTTATCAAATAAAAGCTTTGAAAAAAAAAAAAAAACACAAAAGAGGTATTACTGATGTGAATAAAACTTGAAAATATCTTGAGCTTGTGTTAAAAAGACTTTATTTCAGGTTGACTCTCGTACAGGCATCTGTGTCACGAGTTGATGGAAACAATGCGGCGTTCTGACAATCACCTGTTACGATTGCACCGTTTCTACAATGCCATTTATTGAGGCTTCACTTAGCAGATGTTCTTGCAGGCTCCAGCCTGTTATTATTACTGAAGTGATGGCAACAACCAGCAAAATATTACTATTTCCCTTCTCTGGTGTCCCTGCTCAGTTTACATTTGTACCATGATTAATGTGGACAGAGCTGTTCTGGATGGATCAAAGTTAATATATCATTCCACTTTGAAAACGAAAAGTTAGTGGACACTGAACTGGAAATATTGTAGGTGTACCAGAAATATTGAATGTGAAATGATGATTAAAAAGCCATACGTGCCTCTTATACATCCTGTCTGCCGCATGACAGGAAAACGCGGACCCTGGGGCTGCGAATATGTGAGGAGAGGATGAGATAACCATCCTTAAGTCAGACATGAAGTGAGGCTGACACTGATCACGGCTATATTTAGCAACACAGACAAGTATTTGTAAGTTTGTGGGGTGGGGCGCAGATGATCTGTTTTGGGAGTGTGCAAGTAATCTCGGTGACTCAGTAAAATCCGCCCCAAACTGTCTGAATTCGAATTATGCCCACTTAAGGAGAAATAAATATCCATCTTCATTGCTCCATAACGTGTTGTCTTTTGTTTTGTAATCAACCTATTGAGACTGATGTTATGAAAAGTCATCCGAATATTAAATGTCACAATATGGAAAGAGCACAGTAACAGAGCTCATAAAAATTCCCACCAGAGACGAAACAGATGGAGTCATGTTCGCAAATGTAAACAAAAATTTAGTCTGAAATACTAAAAAAAGACGCTATAATGCGCTGGTGTGTTGCACTGCGTGATAGGTCTTGCTTCAGCCCTTTTTTGTGATTCAACTTCTCACTGTATAAATATTGCTATAAAGACACATCAGATTTTAAGCCCATAATAACCTTTAAGGATTTAAGAATACACTCTTGTGCATTCTCAAAATGCCACAAATGACATCTCAATTGTTTCCCCTTGTCAGCAATGAGATAGAGAAGAGTTTACTTTAGGAATCTCAAATGTCTTGTTGTCTTTTGAAGAAAATCTCTTTTGAAATTCTAAAGTCGGAAATGTATACACAAACTGTAACACTTTAGACTGGGGAACACATGCATATTACTAGCATATTGACTGTTTATTCGTAAGGGCATATTAATGCATGACCATTTTCTACATCCCTTAACCCCAACCACTTTCCTATAATTTGCTTCTTATAGATAGTAAGTAGTTTATTAAAGGAAAACTTGATTGTAAGTGAACATGCATTCTCTAATTTGAAGTGTTAGCATGCAAGTTTTTTGCATCAAATGCTTCTGAGAATAAATTAATGAATGAATGATGTCGGCTATGTTAAGTTTGCGATGATTATATTCATATTGTATGCCAACAATTGTCTCATTTGTATCTAATTTTATTTCCTCTGAAAACAAAGTTAATTTATAATAAGAAGCATAGGAAAAGTAGTATTAAACGTGCACGTGTATAGAAGTATATTATGACTTTGTCTCTTAATGCATTTTAAAGTACATTTTATCCCTCTCTACCTCTTCAGTCACTTTTGACTGAAGTGTTTTTTTTTTACATTTTGAGAGACCACACTTGGTGACTTCTGTTGCATTAGCTATGTGAACCGATAAAGAAAAAAAAACAAAAAACAAACATGGACAAAATTCTGATAAATTAGAGCATTGAATAATTAAAAGTAACACTTGGCACCTTTGTGGTAAAAAATTACAGACATTGGAAATTAATGGGAAATACAAATATCATTAAATCTCATCAAACACATACACACACACACACACACACAAATATATATATATATATATATATATATATATATATATATATATATATATATATATATATATATTACTGAAAAATAAAAAGCATTAGATTGTCATAAAAAAAAAAAAAAAAAAAAAAAGCTTTGGATTCATTAATAAGGCTCCTGATTTGTAAAGAACTGTATATGTAAATAAATGTTTATACTCTGGGTTCCCAGCAAAGCATAAAGACTCTGAGACAACGCCACCTTGTGTTTAAACAGAACCCTATTCTAAAAACACGGGTCAATATCTAAACAAGCCTAAAGAAGACATCGGGATTATTAAAGAGGTATATGAAATCACATGAATTGCGTGAATAACAACTGCCCATGAGTCATCATGACAGGCAAACTCCAAACTGTCATACAGCGATGTGACTGGATACATCTGGATTCAGACTATTATTCATTAATATCGTCATGGCAAGAAAACAAAACAATCATGCCAGTCTTTAAAACGATGGATCGCTCATGAGCGGCATGTCTTTACCTGCTCAAACCAGGTGCTAACACAGAGGGTTTTAATATAATTTTATATTCATACATAGGCCTGACTCTTTGACTAAATATCATCTCACTCTGGATCTAAAAATCATGAATTAACCAAAACTGTTGGATAATTATCAGTGACTAGGTAATAAAACCGAAAAGTGAGAGACTTCCCTTATGAAACAAAAATATATTGTAGTATATTGGAAAATATCATGTAATAAATTAGGCATATATTCTTATATATATTTATTTTTTCCAATATATTGCAATATATTGAAAGTGGCAATCATTTGTATATTTTGCAGTATATTATATAATATATTTATCAATAATATATTGTTAAATGTATTCAAATATATAATATATTAGAAAATAAAAAGGGAAAATAATATATTACAATATATGACAATATATTTTAAGAAATATATTGGTAAATATATTTTCCTTTCCATATGGGTTGACTGGGAAACTACTTTAGCTCTAACAATAACTCATCATAACTGATCAAATGTATAATTCAACAGCCATACAATGTGTTTTATATTTGCAAGATTAATTTTTTTATTTTTTTGGCAACTCTTCTGACTGAAGAGTCATTTGACATAAACGCTCACATCAGATGCCTGCTTGGAAGCCCATCTCTAGAAGATTGGTGTTTACAATACTGCACCATTCCCAGGCAGAACAATGTGCCTCTTGTGAACAGAGATCCTTTAATAAATGCCACATTGAGAAAGAAAATCCTGGCCAAAGAAACTCAAAGTTATCCAATCTATAACTGATGCTACTTTACAGAGTATACAGAGGAAATCTTGGTTTTCATCTGTTTATCATACAGCTTCTTGAAAACTTCTTTCCATTGTGAAAAAGGGGTACACTTTAACATAGTTTAAAAAAAGTTTTAAATAAAATAAAATTGTTAAACTAAATATATATATATATATATATTATATATATATATATATATATATATATATATGTGTGTGTGTGTGTGTGTGTGTGTGTGTGTGTGCGTGCGTGCGTGTGTATTATTGTATGCAATTAAAAATGCAAAAATGCATATGCAATTAGTTAGTTAGTTTAAGAGAGTTTACCTCACTTAACTAGTGCAATTTTATGACCTGGTTTCACAGACAGGGGTTAGACTAAGTAATTTTTCTAAACACGACTTTACCTTATGGCATGATTCCCGACATGTTCGTACGCTAAGTATACCTTCTGTAAGTCACACTTTTGTAAGGTTGGTCTGGACCATTCGTAAGCTCTCTCTTAGTGTTGTTAGAGCTCAAGATGTTAGTTGCCGCCACTGTACAGCGGTTTTTAGAAATCAGCACAGCGCAATACGTGTCAAACTATGGTATGACAACAATGATTTTATGTTATGGACATTTTAAGACTAATAATAATATATATTCACAATGGAAACAGGCCTATTTATGAAGTTGACTTTATGTGGTATCAGAACTAATTTGGTGATAATGAGCCTAGGCTATTTCATAATGTCAAAGCGTTAAAATCTGTCAAATAATTTGGCACTAAATGGCTAAGATCTATAAATAGGTTGGTGGTGTCCAGTAAGCGACCAACTATGGCAGCGATCCAACGTGTCCTTGTATTGAATCAAAGACGGTGCCAACCGCGAAGCCGTTTAGTCCATGTACATTTTTTTTATTAGGCAAAACTTAAGACCTTTTGACATTTTGCCTTACGTGGCTATATAAAAAAAAATAATTTGCCTCCCAAGACAACTCATCATGGAGCTTCTGGAACTTCTCAGACCTGCGCTTACCAGGCTAACGCAGCGGAATTTTGCTTTAAGCCCTGAAGTCCAGCTTCTTGCAGCGCTAAGTTTTTTTTTTTTTTTTTTGCTACAGGGAGCTTCATCAAGTTCGTGGGAGAGGGCTACGGTCTAAGCTAAGTGCCATTTTATAAGTTGTGTCCCGACCATCTGTATCTAACTCTCTCTCTCTCTGTTCACTGTAGATAGGTTGCTTTTTATTGAAAATATTAACCAATGGCAATCAATACCCTATTAAACAGAAGTAACTGCAGCTGCTTGCAAATCAATTCTGATTGTAAAGTACCTTACCATTAATATAAAAGTGTATTAAATAATTTTAAGTCGTTAAACCCATGTCAAGAAGCGGCATAAGTGGCACAATGGGATAAAGAGGGTGGATGATTAGCGAGGGATACCCGGTTTGTCTAACCGTCACAACATATTGTGTGAACATATTACTGACCATTTGATAATTTAATTTATAGTCTATATTCTACTGATAACTTAACCTATGTTAAAATAAATGTTACTGTAATAATTTGAGGAATTTTTCATTTGCATAGAACGTGTTGTCTTTCTTAACGCTGTAATGCACCTTTGCTTGAAGTGGAAAATTGATTCCTGAGCCACCGATGCCAACTAATACAGCACCATTACTTGGGACAGCGGCTTTTTAACGTTGGACGTAAGAGGTAGCGTGTTAAGAAGGTTTCTAAGGGATACTTCCGGGGAACACACTTAGGAACATAAACATCTTCATCCAACCAATACGCTCGTATAGGTCGTTTGTCCAAATCCCTGAAATACGACTCATAAGAGTGTATCCTACAATTGTGCCCCTATCGGCAAAACATCGTTTTCATATTAATGTTTTGTACTCTTTTATTTGCCCTCTGGTTTGTGTTTCGTGTAGCTCAGTTGGTAGATTATTGTGTTATACCTTGATATGTAATCATGGTATCATGAGTTCGATCCCAGGGAACAGATGTGCACGAAAATGTATATACTCAATAAATCATAATTTAGCATGATTTCTGTGAGGGTTAGATTTAGGGGTGGGGTTAGGTGTGGTCATTCGAACAAATAAGCAATCTAGTAAAATATGTAGGAAATACTGTGAGATCGGTGTAAAAAGCCCACAAATTGCATTTAAATAAACGTGCATTTTGATTGGTAGTGAAGTGATATGTAATTTCATGATGAAAGACGCAACGCGATACTGTCATTATTTTTACGTCCGCTAGAGGGCGCTTAACTTTAAAACGTAAATATAGGTCGTAATAAGGTGCTTGCACAAACTACCTATATGGTCGTTTTTTGTTGGAGGACAGGCTCTAAGATATATCTTTCAAGGTCTTCTTAGCGCGCTAAGAGTGAGCGTTATCGGGGAACCGGGCCCAGAGTTACATTTTAGTCTGGGATTAGGCTTAAACCTAGTCTGTCAAACAGGAGGTTAATGTAATGTTATAATCACTAACATTGCCTTTGAAATATGTCTTCATGTTAATTGCAAGTTTACTGCAATTTAATGAAACTCTATTATAGTTAAAATATATTAAATCAATTTGCTGAACTAGTGATTTTTTAAAGTACTTAAATATGACATATGTATGTATTTTCATAATTACACCTATAATCTTAAAACATTTAAAAATAGGGCACAATGTACTTTACTCATATTAATTTTTTGAATTTTCCACTGATTTGCATTATTTTGGGTTGATGTACAATTTATTTCCACTATATTTTTATTTATGTATACACTGTAAAAAAAAATCCCGTAAAAAAACGGTAAAATTCCGGCAGCTGGGGTGCCGGAAAATTACCGTTAAATAACGTGCACATTAAGTAACAGTAATTTTCCGTAATTCAAAAATACAGTTTTTTGCTGTAATTTTACATATTTTCTGTATTTTCTTCAGCTTTTAATGTTTGATAAGATGTTTTACATAAATATTGTGGAAAGTTAATAAGAAAAAAACCATTAAATTATCATAAAGTTTGAACACTGCTTTAATTCAAATAATCAGCCGTAAGTGCAAAAATGTGTTTTAATAATTTATTGACCAATCTGCAAGAATATACAAATAGTTTGTTCAGGACTGCAATTTACTAATATTCTTTGTACAAAACTGCAACAATATACCAGTATAGAGATTATAGCTAAACTGCAACAATATTCCAATAAAAAAATAAGCCCAAAAGTTTAAATTAGATCACAACTGCAACCACATACAATTCAGTTTTTTTTCATAACTGCAACAGTATATATGAAGAGTTCAGATGCAAAAGCCTCTAAATGCCATCTGAAATTTTCATCTAAAATTGGGATTTTTATCAAGCTCCTATGCTTAAGTTGAGTCATTTTACTTTAATGGCAATGTGCAGGTCCATTGCCAGACTATTAAAGTGAAATAACTGAACATAAATATAGGAGCCTGATAAAAATCCAAATTTTAGATGAAAATTTCAGATGGCATTTAGAGGCTTTTGCATCTGAACTCTTCATATATATATATATATATATATATATATATATATATATATATATATATATATATATATTTAATAACTGCAACAACACACAAAAGAATATATAGAATATAGAATATATATGCAACAATATAGCAAATTGGTAAACAAATAAAAAATAAGAATTAATTTGTCCTTAAAACTGAACCACCTGTGAACAGATTAATTCATCTTGACAACAGATGATGCATTAAAAAAAAAAAAAATCAACCATGAAAGCAAATAATCAGCAAGTATTTTAAGTCTTTGACACTGTCAAGAATTTCTGCTAGGCAATGTAGGAAGATCTGACACTCCAAGTTTTACTCCATCCTTTCAAAGTCCGCAATCTTGTTAATCAGTGAAAGAACCTTTGGACTGACTGCTGATTTCTTTCTCGATGTGGTCTTCTCCACTTTCGATCCCTTCTCGGGGTTCATCTTAAAAAGGAATCTGTTGAGTAAAAAAAACATATTTAGTAATAAAACATGGACTGTACCATATGCTGTGAATATATTTAAAATAAAAGCAGAACAATAAGAACTTGTAAAGGGCATGCTTGTGGTGGATGTTGTGAAGAAGTATGTGAGAGGTAGTTGTGTGTGAGGCAGACTAAGAAGGTTGTGACAATGTAAGAGAGTGTGTTGTGTGAGGATGAGAGTGTGAGGATGCATGTGGCGCTGCACAATTAACCACATGCAGTTGTCAGATGCATTTGCAGATGAATCGCATTAGATTATGAACAGGATACTGCATAGCTTGTCAGTGAACTACAGCTCTGTTTATTAAATGTTGCTTAATTTGAAAACAGGTGATGGATATTTACTACTAATCACAGGACCGACTTTAATGACGAGACACGCCTGAAAAACGCATGTGATTAATTATGCAGCCCTAGAAGGTTGTGTGGGGATGCGTGTGAGAGTATGTTAGTGTGTGTGAGAGTGTGTGTGACTGTCTATGTGAGAATGTTTGGATGTTTGTATAAGGAAGTGTGTGTGAGAGGATGCGTGTGTGAGAGTGTGTGAGTGTAAGGATGCATTTGTAAGAATATGTGAAAGTGTATAACTGTGTGTGAAGATGCGTGTGAGAGTGTGTGTGTGTGAGAGAGAGAATGTGTGTGAGGTTGCATGTGTAACTGTCTATGTTAGAGTGTGTGGATGTTTGTATTAGAATGTGTGTGAGAGTGTGTGTGAGGATGCGTGTGTGAGAGTGTGTGAGTGTAAGGATGCATTTGTTAGAGTATGTGAAACTGTGTAACTGTGTGTGTGATGATGCGTGTGAGAGTGTGTGTATGAGTGAGGAAACGTTTCTGAGAGTGTGTGTATCTGAGAGTATGTAAGTGTGAGGATGCATTTGAGAGAGTGAGTGTGTGTGTGTGTGTGTGTGTGTGTGAGGATGCATGTGTGCAAATGTGGACGTGAGTGTGCGAGTGTGAAGATGCATTTGTGAGTGTGTGTATGTGAGAGTGTGTCAGTTTGAGGATGTGTGTGTGACCGTGTGTATATGTGAGAGTGTGAGGATGCATATGTGACATTGAGTGTGTGTGTGAGAATGCATGTGAGAGAATGTGTATGTGAGTGTGAGGATGTGTGTGTGTGACTGCGTGTATGTGAGTGTCTGTGTGTGTGAGTAGGCATGTGTGACTGTGTGTGGGTGCGTGTGTGACTGTGTGTGAGAGTGTGTGTGTTAGAGTGAGTGTATGTAAGGATGCGTAATTCAGTGTGTGTTGAAAAAGTGTGAGTGTGTGTGAGAACACACGTGTGAGTGTGATATGTGTGAGAGTGAGTGTATGAGTGTGTGTTTTTACCTTTGCACAATCTCTTGCGTTTCTCCTTGGTTTCCTGGGTATGAAATGTTCAAGCAGTTGTATGAAGCAAACATCAGAGCGTTGCAGAAGATGGTGATGTGGTCGTTAACTATGACTGGGTGAACAGAAAACATAAAGTTCATAAACCATAAACACCACAACTATTACAAGTGTAATATGTGAACATCTTTGCATTTTGCAACTCACCCTTTCATGTTGACCATGGTTTTAGCACTCACTGAACTTATCTGTAAGGAGAAAAAAAGCATGTAAATGTGAAATTTTAAGGAAATCTACAAAAATACAAAGAAATATATTGATAAATGTTTTATATCTATGGTTCTGAACCTTATCTGCGCCACCTGTTCATCCCTATCAGTGAGTCTATCAATAATCCCTATAAGCTATAACAGTCTTTAATTATAGAAGGGTGATTAAAACAGAAGTTGTGAAACTTTTTTCCCTAGGCGTAGATTACAAGATTACAAGGTTATATGAATTCTCAGATGACACACTGCAGACATTGTTTTTTCATTCACAATTTTAACTGGTCAATGGTTTCACCAGCTTTTTGAAACACTTTTAATATTTTAAATATTTGCTTAACCGATAGACAGATATAAAGGGTAACCAACAGAAATAATTTATTAAAAAGTGATTAAATACTGACTGTAACGATATTTCAGACCCTCAATAAGACTATATCTGGAAGTAAAAGAGTAAAACATGCAGACAAATTAAAGTAGTTAAGTGAATTTCATTATACAAGCGTAATAACCAGTGCTTGAAGAGGGAGAAATGCAGACGAACATAACGTTTCAAATCGCGCGTCACTTTAAGCGCTGGTCCTAATGAGTCTGTTTCTAAATTCAGAATTTTCATCCAATCTCGCCTCGAAAAATATGATTTTTTTTTTTTTTTTTTTTGCTTTTAGACGACGCCTACTATTATGTATATCAAAACTGATTAAAAACACTGCATTATGCGTCGAAGTTCGGTAAAGTTGGCAACATCTACATATTCGAACTTAACATTAACTGAGCTAACTGTTAAATTTATGAGTTCTTAAACCACAAATGATAATAATATTTAATAACAGTATCGTAGACAACCAGCTAACGACTTTCCTTAAAGTAAGCCTGTTTTTCCCTCAGGGACAAAATAACATTAGAAGTTAACGTTACCCACACTTAACGACTAACGGCACTGGTCAGCGCCGAAGTTTGAAATACTGGTTTAACGATTCAAAAAGGTAAACATTCTAAATTTTAGAACTCATATATAGTAGAAATAGCATTTAGTAATGACCAAAATGAGAAAACATGAACTTTACCTGCTTATTTTCGCCTCAGATTGAAGATTGACCGTGAAACTGAAGGTCGAGTTATTCCTTCTGCGCGCGCAGCAGCTCCACTGCGTGCTTGGAGGAGAATGTGTCCTTGCGCTAGGGCGGGAATTCCTTCAGTTCGAATATTACATTTTTTATTTTTTTTAATTTTAATATCAGCATATTATTATATTATTATATCAAATTATGAAACGGTACTATGAGAATAAATCCGTAATAAAACACCAAACTGAGCAGAACTATTTTGACAAGCGGAAGAAGATGTGGTCAGTTGACAGTACTTTGGAAATACGATTCTTTCGAGAAGGATTTTTCAACAAACCTGTTCAAAAAAGGATTAACCTGCTCTTTTATGCAAACACGCAATGTAGGCTACATATACAACATATTATATCAATAGTAATAATAATAATAATAATAATAATAATGAACGTTAACTTTTGTACAGTTGTTATTTATATTTTTAATCTATTAAAAAATATGGGATTATATTATTAATGCCACACACACACGTACACACACACACACATACTGCACATACTACATATAAATATAGCGCATTATGTGAAATAAATCTTCAAAAATATTTTTGGGACGTTATGCACATTGACATGTTTTTCATGTGATTTTACATAAGATATGTAAATTTACAGTCTCTTTCTGTAATTTTACAATTTTAAACTGTATTTCAAAATTACGTGGAAAAAACTGTAAAATAAAACAGTAAAATTCCGTAAAATTACAGTTTTTTTTTACAGTGTATGACATTATACAGTATATATTAGACTTTTACATTAACCCAAAATTAACACTAAAAAAAATTGACGAAATTGACTCTAAATTTACATTTAGCCGATCAACAGATGTGGACATATAATAACAAAATAATGATGATGTTTACTAGTGTATTCATTGAGGCGACCCACTTCACCGTTAACATGTAAACCAACAGGATGCGAGGGATGGCGTTACTATTATCGTGCTCCTCTAGATTGTTTTAAGTGTCCAGTGATGCATGTAAGCCACATGATATGGGCAAGATGGTTATTATTATTATTTTTTTTATTTTTAACCCCTTTATTTGTTTTGATCTATACCCTAGGTCTTTAAATGTCTAGACTTCCCAGAGAGAGAGAGCCAATAGCTCTGATGAGGGTCGACTTCTGAGAAAGTCAAAGAAACTTTAGACCTCAGGCTCTGGTCACACTGAATGACTTCCTAAATCTCGCTAATCCCAAACTATCAAAGTAAACAAATGGAGCTAATTTCTGATGATGAAAAGAGTCGCAACGTGTCGTGAAATGTGAGGCAGACTTTGCTATTATTATTGTTAAAAAATGTTTCCTAACTGCTAGAGACAACATTTGAATGCAATTTGCTGTTTCGAGAGACTAACTATTAGTGGTAACATCATCAACAACACATGCCCTGCTGCAGACCACTACCCAAGTAAACATATTTCATTAACCAGATGTCAGATGGATATTATTAATTTGCGATCTTTTGGTATTGTGTTGTGATGTTCAAAGCCAGTCTTTCCATGGTGTAAGCTGTTGAATGATCCACAATTTAAACAAGACTTAAAAAGGGATGTGGCCAAATCACACAGAGGATTGGATTCAGTTTGTTTTCATTGTGTTAGTCTTTTCAGTGAGTACATCCTTCTGGGACAAAAGTTGTGTGCATTTAATTACCTCATAAAAAAGAGATCGATCTCTCTGAAGCTGCACATGGATATAAACATTTGTTGTATGTGACTGGATACACCTATAATTCACAAAGGTTATGCTGTCAAGCAACACACCCTCGGTTTCCAGTACATGCGTGAGTTTTGAGGACGGATTTGTCAAGGAATAGCAATTCTTGTCCTTGCGTACCACCACACTTTTTTTATTCTCCATGAGGAAAACAGCTTTAAAATCGTACTAAGTGATGTTTTTACAAAAATCAAAAAAAAAAAAACAGTGTGAGAGGAAGTTTTAGGTATAGGTTTAATTTAAGAAAATAGCAAATACAGTTTGTACAGTATAAAAACCATTATGCCTATGGAATAACATGTAAACCCAATGCATGTGTGTTTGCTGTTTGTCTATTCGTTTTAAATTGATAGTTGTATTTCTCTTATGTAGTGATTGTGATAAATGTTGGGAAACTTGAAACTGAAATGGGACATTTAACGGATACTTTCTTATCTTAAAAAAAATAAATAATATTATAAGTAGGTCTCTAACCCTAACCCAATACTGCAAAATCCAATACCACTTTTAGGATTATAAATCTCAACAATCATAGCATATAATATTACAGTCAACTATGAACACTTGCTTTTATAGTCCTTGTGAGTAATTTGATTGAACTTGGTCAGATTTGAGTCCAAATGCACAGCATGCAGGGTGACCAGCACTATGTATTGCGGTTGTATTCATTAATGTAAGTCTATTTTGCTTTGAATTTGCATACAATTTAGTTGCCAAAAAATTCAGTTGATGATAATGTATAAAATGACCATAAAATCTTCAAAATTTCAGAAATTATATGCAACAATGTATCACCATAATCAAACTTAATTATAATGCAACAAAAATGAAAGCATATAATTCACAAAGTGCATATATTATTATTGTTGTTGTTGTTGTTGTTGTTGTTGATGATGATGTTTTTATTCTGATCAGCCAATCATGGCATTGTGCAATGAAACATTTTTTTGTAAAATGACTCCTATACTGCCTCATGCAGCTGATTTCCAGCTTGGCAGTGCTAGTTTCATGACTCTTGAATCATTCTGAATAAATCTGCACTCTCTTTCTTCACACTTAATGATATTTTTCCAGTTCCAATCAATATTTCATGTCCATTTAGTTTATTTATTTGGTAGGTAGTCAGGGTGGTGTACAATCAGCTGGTCATTACCGTAAAATTAAAAACCCTTCAGGGTGTATTTTTCAACACGTAACCCTGATAGTTTCAAACATCATTCTGTTAAATTTAGGATAACATTACATCACTCCCATTGAATAATTGAGCACAACAGTGACCGCTCACTTTATCAGTGGTCTGGGTTCATGTATTTTCCCCTTTCATTTCTCCATAGGCATTTTACAGTTTTTTCAATAAAGAGTCATGAAGCAAAACAACCAGCTGTGTGTTTAATCACAAGTTTGCAGAGCATTTCAATCAAAACATTTCAAAATTTGAAGCAAAAAATAAGTAACATTACCTAATGTGAACTGTCTTAAAAATATGTATACATAATCATTTAAAAATCATTTTCTTTATAAGGAAAAGCAAAGCTTTTAATTTAAAGTCCTCTGCTCTAAATAGTAGGACACTGCAAGTTGTGCTTTTAGAGGCTTGTGCTTTTCAAAGGCATCTAAAATAGCAATTTAACTTCCCTCTCCTACCACAAAACACAACTCCCAGCGTCATCTTATAATTACTAATGATTTAAGAGAAAATGCATAGTTTGTTCTTTCCAGGCCTCCATGAAACAAATAATTCTCCATGGTTTAGAGATCTTGCTACCTGCCATGTCCCACAGTGTAAAGCCATAAACCATACCCACTATAAAGAGTTTAGACTCATACACAAACACGTTCAAGCATTAATACCCAAGTTGGCAGCCTAAATTCTTGCATTTACTTTCACATAGCACTTGACATTACAAAGTGACCCTTCGTCCTTCAGTTGAACCCATTTTATACGTTATTTGTTGAATTAAAGGGGCAATTCTTCCTCTGTGTTTCTTAGAAATGTCTAAGCAGGCTTCTTCCAAAGCCTCTCTGAGTTAGCAAATCACCATATGAGGCTTGCGAGAGACAAGCGAGATTTCAGAAACTGTTGTGTGTTAATATAAGGTTGAGATTTTGAAGTGACACGACAAAGAGTTGTGGGCCGTGAAATCAAAAGTGGAGCGCAAATGTTTGAATGTTAAAATAGTTGATGAGACCTAAACCTAATTGAACATGTTTATGTTTTCAGTTTCTCATAAACTTTGCCACTTTTCAGTTTACCTTTTAGAGGCGTTTGCTCTGCAAGTCCAACTCGTTTCCTCAATTGGGTTCTTTCAAGGAGTTTCAATGGACTTTTAACAACAACAACAATTGTAACACTTTTGTTTTTCTCACTATTAGCTAGTTGTTGATTAGCATGCATACTAGCATGCTGACTGTTTATTAGTAGTTATAAAACACATATAAATGCCTTATTCTGCATGAACATATTTTAGATCCCTTAGCACTACTCCATACCTAAACTAAACAACGACCTTACCAACTATTTAAAAGTTTCAATTCATGGTAAATAAGCAGCCAGGTTAACTATGGCTTTATGGAATGACTAGGAGGTAAAATACTGCACAAAACAAATAAAAAATACAAATTAAGAATTTGCTATAAGCATTATGCAGAAAGATTTGCAGAAAGCATTATGAGATACTTCATATTAGTAAAAAAAAAAAAAAAAAAGAAAGCTACTATTATAAATGCCCTCTGCACAATGGACCAGAGGAAGGATGGATGACTAGCAATTTCTCTGTATCTTGTTTTTCCCACAAACCCATAGCACAGGATATGTAAAAGTGGACATAGATGCAAGTTCCTGGAATCACTAGCCAGAGTAAAACTGGATCTGACAGGTGGAAAAACCAGAGGAAGGTTTGCAAACTCACAGACACCTACAGATACATACAGACCACACAAACACATACACAAGAGAGATGAGGGGAGTGAGAGAGCTACAAGCTATTCCAACTGAAAACTTTATAAGATGAGTGTTTTATCAAAGATGAAAGCCTACGGGTTGTGACGCACATGAGGAAAAAACTGCCAAGAGCAATTGGATGGAACTGAACAATGAAATCTAGTTACACCTGTTCCCGGGTGAGGATATCTACGAATAACAGCAAAGAAACACTCTCATCCTGTGACGCATTCCCCTGGTAATAAAGAATTCCGCTTTTTTTTTTTTTTTTGACACTTATAAACAATTTGATGCTAATTATTATATGAAACATCACATACAAAGGTGAAATAAATAGTCTTTACATTATGCTATTTTCATGTACGCCTCTTCATTCTGCTCTTAAATGACTCTTGATGTACTGTACACCTTTTTTTATTTTTGGGGGACACAACCCTAGAAATGTTGCAAGCACCATATTTTTTGATGAATGGTGAACATGGCAGGCATGCTCTCTCTCAGGTCCTATATGGTCAGGGAGTAAATGCAGGTGCTGATATTTTGACTGTCTCCCTGTCTCTGTTTTTAAGAATTTTGACCGAGATACGGAACATTGGGAAACTTTATGTCGACAGTTGGGCAACACAGCTTTCCATGGAACACGTTTCACAAATCTTGAGTGACATGAGTTAGGGTCAGAAAAGGGGATTGTAGATTTTGTCATTTTCTTTTGGGTTTGATCACTGTTTGTGTGCAATAGTTTAAGAATGTATGAATAGCCTCAAAGCCTGTATAATACTTCTTTATATGTAATAATACTTTTTGTGCATTCACCAGGTGCGGACCTTCTATGAAATACATTATTTAAAAAAAAATACATGATGTTACTTACAAATATGGGAAAGGAAGAGGCAAAGAGAAAAATAAAGTAGCTCTTTATTCATTAATAATGACAAGAAAATCACAATCGGTGACGAAGTGTATGCATCAAAATAAACAAGAAGCTCTAAAATATCTGGCTTCTTGGAAGCTCTTCACACCTGCATTGCCGCTATATTCAGTTTGCCTTCCTGTTAGAGGTCAAAAGGGTATGAATCCTTCAGCTTTATGAGTCATATTCCCCCTAAGCCCACTCACATCGCCAGAGGAAAATGAAAAACAATCCTTGAAGTGCATGTTTTTTTTGGTCTTTCCTCATTTCTTTGTGCCACTCTACCATCAGCGAGATCAAGGAGTCCTTTTTATCACCCATTCACATTCACTCGTACATTTCACACTTTGTATAACCTTGCAGTATCACCTCCTCATCTTTGTTCTGTCAGGTTGTTTGGGCTTTGTGTACATGTGAGGATGCACCCATCTAGAAAGATCTTCTATGTGCATGCATGCGTATACGTGCCTCTCTGTGCATCCATGCCAGTATCAATGTACACTGGCCAATGAACCCGTTCACCCTGCTCTATCTTGCTTGCACTATATTGGTTATGCTGACAGGAAGCGTAACTCATCCTATTATTCTCTATTGTATAGCCAGCGGTGTGGAAGCTCTACCATGACAGCCATTCTCCAGCTAATTAGCTAATTGGACAAGTCGCATAGGTCGGCCGTAATGATTTGAATCATTTCCATAGGGCTCCAACAAAGGCCACACACAGAACGTGCTTTGGCTATAAATTGTCTAGCAGAGCTGAGCTGTAAGGTTTGTGTGTGTGCGGTTTCCTTATGCTAGACGCTGTGGACAGAGTGACAGATAAGTTGGCACGTAATGAGGTAGCCAAAGTGAGCGTGGCATTCCGACATGTATGGATGTGGCCATGCCTAATTAATCCCTGTACCAAACAGTGACTTGGCGCCACTCAACCTTGACCAGAAAGGGCCATGAACCATTTATCATGGGGCCACTGATTGACTTCAATGGAAGTGCATGAGGCTCACAGTGTTTTGAATTCCTTTTAGACAGGTTCGGATTCAATTCTGGGCAAAGAGGAAGCCCTTGAATGTCATGCACTGACAGTCAGACCGTCCATTCCTTCATTAGGGATTTGCTCCTCAGCTACAAACAGAGTACATGATATCAGTACAAATGACTATTTTTTCACACTTATGGATGCTCACTGTAATAAAAACATGCTTTTCTCGGCCACTCCTTTCCTCGACATGGACTTCGGCAACCTAGTGTCTTGTATTTAAGGGCAGACATGACAAGGTGGTGTTAACTTTCGGTGAGCCTGTAGCATACTTTGGCGAAAAGCAAATGTCAGAAAGAGCAAACAGTGGAATCTTTCTCACCTTTGTGCAGTGCATATCAATTTTGTAGATCCAACATAACTTCCAGTGGACTTACTGGGGTAATCCCATTGGAGCAACCTCCAGGGGTTAAGTGGTTTGCTCAAAGGTCCAGTGGTGATTGCTCTTGGCTTGCTTCTTGTGGGAAAATAACAACTTCTCAGTTTTCCAACCTTGAGTTTTAAACACTCGAGCCAAAAGAACACCATACTATACCCATTTAATGCTGTATTCTCAGAAAATGTAACAATTCCAAAAGTAATTAACCAGAGTAATTAAATCCCTTTCTAGTGCATAACCAAATTCAGTATATGAGGGGATGTATATCTGTTGTTTTACACCAAGCTCGGCTTAACCTTTGCCAAGTGCCAAATTGACAAGTGGCCCATTTGAGGTGCATATTAATGGCCCATGCAGTGAAGAGGAGCCACGAGGTGGACTTTACCACACACTGGAAACCATGTCAATAAAGTGTTACTGCCTTGAAAGATGTAGGTATGAGTGATGTTTGAAATTCTACTCTGACTGAGACAACAAGGTGAGTTGTTATTCAAAACTTTAGTCAAGATATCAAAATCCAATCTGAAAAAGCAACCTTGAGATATTAGTTTTAATTGAAAAACATTCTGGTGTATGTCAGTATTCTGAAAAATAAGTGCAAAAACCACTCGCTAATATATCATACTTTGACAATTGATTTTTTTTCGCAGAAAAATATATTTTATTGCAGTAGCTGCTTGTGAGTTATGCCGCAACTATTTCATGAAAACAAAAAGGGCCAAATGTGTACCTTGAGGAAAAGCAACTACAAGGACAGTTTGTATCAAACACATCAGGAGTGCAAAACACAGAGATTCAGGAGATAGGTTCCATTCGTTACACCAGAAGTAATAAAACTGCTCATAGGAAGTGTCAGTGTCTTACAGAATCACTTAGGCCCCTGCTGCCATTTTCTCTGTTTCTGTGCTCAGGGGGTGTCTGGTATACTTCCCATCTGGTCTTCCCTCTCTGATTGGAAAAACACACACTCTCTTTGTGTTTTGCAGTTGTGTCAAAGGAAGCTCTACTCATTAGCTCCAGTGGACTTTCGGGTATCAACTTTCAAACTTTCTTCTCTTACTTTATATGACCAGGTTGAAGACATAATCAGACTTATCATTTACCTCCTTCTCTGGGTGTGACCTTGAGGGTTCAACAATCATCTTACTGGCCACAAATTGGCTTCATGACCTCTGGAACAAACCAGACAACGACTAGATCTTGACTCCTTTACTGTATCTTGGCACCCTAAAATCGTAGTGAACCCAGTAGACAAATATTTGAATGGCTGCTGTTCTTAGACACACTTAAGTGAGTGAGAATTGTCAGCATGTACGGCGGTGGGACCTGGGACCACTGACTATGATGTAACATTCTCTGGCCCAAGCTACAGGCCAAAGCAGCTGGACTGGGTGTTTAGACTGGAGCCTCTCCCCCTCCTCCAAGTACAATTTCCCACTCCAGTCCCACCCCTCATTTCCCATAGCTCCCAGTAAACAGAACACACCCATGGCAAGACTTCAGACACAGCGAACAGACAGTCGACCTTTCAGTCCTGGCTCACACACACACACAGATATATATATATATATATATATATATATATATATATATATATATATATACATATATATATATATATATATATATATGTATATATATATATATATATATATATATATATATATATATATATATATATATATATATATATATATATATATTGAGAGAACAGACAGTCATAGGTGCAGTGTTAGGTCTGATCAGACATGGATCGTGGCAGTAAAGGAGTAAGATCTTGGCCGCTAGTCAATGTATCATTCTTTAAAGCTACAGTACTTTTAAACTAATGTAAGCATGGGATATCTTCTCCATTAGTAGAGACAGTAGGGAATTTACAACGTTTACAGAACACGCTGAAAGAATTTTTATGAAGACACTTTCAGAGACAATCTTTGGGAGATGGTGAGAGATGAGAAAGGTGTAGGATTTGCTCAATAGCCCTTTTCCTTACACCACATGAAAGACTTCAACGCTTCCCATTGTCCCATCCAAATTATCCCTAAATCTGAACAATTGTGCGGCATTTCCAGGGAAGCATGCTGGAACCTACCACGTGATAAAGTCCTACTTTGAAGTCGACTGTACAACTGATGAACTAAGCCACACGCTCCTTCTAAGAGAAACATCACACATTGATTAAGACACATCAGTCATGGAGACCACCCAGCTGAAGCAGCCGTCAACTAAATGAAAGATGACACACACAGGTAATAGGACATGTGTGGACTAAGTTAAGTGTCTCATCCAGGGGCCCACGTCATGATGGATAGAAGAAAGTCTAAGGAAGAGTGCAGAACATGACGGACAATGTTTGGGGCTGTGGCTTTGAACTCCCTAAAACAATCTATCATTCCCGCCCAACCCCAGAGCCCAAAGCTGAACTCCCAGCTTCCTGGAGGTGCAGCCCAAAATGTACAAACATTTTTGGATAAAGAGACGTGATGAATTACTCTGAACACTTTCCATGTTGTCTGTACCTTTGGAATATATATATATATATATATATATATATATATATATATATATATATATATATATATATATATATATATATATATATATAATATGTTTTATTTTAGATTTATGTATTTAAGATATACATACTGCATATTAAGAAAAAAATTGAGCAAATGTAGAGAAAGAGCTGGCATTGAAGGCAGAGAACGATAAAGTCATTGTTTCATTTCTTTTTAACTAAGCTAACCATTTAGTTACACTTCAAAAAAAAAAAGAAATAACATGTTGAAAAAATTATAAAATAAAAGTATATGTTTAACTAAAAATAAATAATAAAATACAACAACAACAACAACAACAACAATAATAATAATAATAATAATAATAATAATAATAATAATAATAATAATAATAATAAAACACTTAATAGGGTTGTGTATTCTCTGGGAAATCAAAACAATGACCTTGGCACTTTCATGGGCTGAGCTGACTAATTTGAATATAATAGAAGGTGTATTGTATATACTGCAAGCAACATTATATTGAAATGGGTATGTTCACACCTAAAAGAGACAGGAAATGTTTCCTGGCTTGAATTTGCTTCCTACATCTTTAGTTACATATCAGAAAAGGTCTTGGAGGTGTTGGCAAGGAAGGGTTAAGCATTGCTAAAGTTTGTCTGCAAGATGAATTCCTGTTTCGAGGACACAGGGCCATTTAGCAATCAGAGCCCAAGGGAACACCTGTGTACAATTCCATTCTGAAATAACAGTGATTCCGTCATATCCACTTTCTCCATGTGTGACAACACTGTGGCATTGGTGATAAATTACAGCTGGAAAAATGTACAAGGAGTCTGTTTTTCTTCAACTCTTTTATGTATATGCAAGACTTGTGACCAGATGTTCATGCCAGGGTCTTACTGAGGATTTGTGTGTAGTGGGGTTTTTGGCGTATGTTTGGTATGTCGTGCGTTATGGTTTTGACACAGGGGAAAAGCAAAGCAGTACAATTTTCTGAGTAATAAACATGGGAAAGGCA
The DNA here is from genome assembly GCF_003368295.1 of Carassius auratus. Lineage (NCBI taxonomy): Eukaryota > Metazoa > Chordata > Actinopteri > Cypriniformes > Cyprinidae > Carassius > Carassius auratus. The sequence continues at coordinate 41,754 of NW_020529125.1, forward strand.
GTGAACTAAAGTGTGAATTATAATATTTACCATAAACGTGATTTCACTGTGATCTTTCAAATTGCAATGTAAGCCAGCTGGAGATGGCTAAACATGGGGAGTTTAATGTACTTGTCCTTGGGAGACTGAACTACACTATGTAGAAAGCCACACAAGACTTACAATATGACATATTGTAAGGTTTCATATACTGAGACCAATACTGACGTGCTAATAGAAATGGGTTTAATTTGATTAGAACCAATGTCAACACTCATGGTTCTTCTATTATGGTGTGCAAGGAAAAAGTCCAAAACAAAAGTTGAATTATGAAGTTTTCTGAGAGCATTAATAGCACTCCAAGCAGTGTCTTCAAACACTATTGTTGTTTTAGGTTGTTCTCAGATCAGCTTTAATGAGTGCTGGGTAGATTACAATTTGTAGTCTGTTACCTGAATAAAAACTACGTAATGAAAATTGCAGTCTTAAATGTAATTGTATTACCCATTTCAGGTAATGTATTCTGACTACTTTTGGATTACTTTTAGATTACTATTATTTATTTATTTTAAATGGGACAATTATTTAAAAATAAAAATAAAAATAAATAAAGAGAAATAAAATGTTAAATTTGTTGTCAACATTACTGCAGAGTTTCCCAAACTGGGGTAAAGTAATAATATGATGAAAAGCTAAAAATGTATAGTAAAAATGTAGTTAAAATGAATCAATTATTTAAAAAATCAAAAATAAAAACACATTAAAACACTTGAACACTCAAATATGAAATATTTTATTTACCTACATATCAATATGTCAAAATTAACTGACATCTGAGAACATCCAAAATGATTAATTCATTTTATTAGTTATTAAAATGTTTATTTTAAATATCAGGGGGACTTGTAATCCATAAAACAAGTAACTGTAAACTGATTATTAAAAATGCAATATAAACCAAATACAAGTATATATTTTTGGAATCTGATTAGTAATCCAGATTACATGTAATCATTTACTACCCAGCTCTGACTACAAGCTATTAAAAAAGTGTAGCTATGCAGTGCTGCAGTCATGATGTTTTTTTGGAAGCCAAACATCCATCATCACCACAGCACTGCACAGTGATTTTTATCACCCTGGTTCTCTCAATAAAACCCCATCTTGATTTGTCCATTAGTTTTTAGTTTAATGCAAAAATTAAGATCTGTGACCAGTGAAAGTTTCTGATTCATAGACGATTTGTTCATCATGATAATCATCTTGAACACAACTTTCATGAATTTTAAGGCCTAAATACAAGCAGTAGACGTATAAAGATAAATTTAGGCCATAAATGAAGTACACCACAATCACATGACTTCAGTGTCACCACAATTAAGCTTCTGACTGTCTTTATTTTCAAAACATTTTTCCCACAAAGTTTCAGTTAAAATATGTTTAAAAAAGGGATACATTCTAAATACAATGAGACTCGATGAGTTTATCTGTTTGATGTGATGATGTTTAATGTAACGACAACCTCTGTAATCCCATTTAAACACTTGTTAGCACTTTTTCAAGACAAGTAAAAGGATTGAAAAAAAAAAATCACAAGGTATGCTTTAGCCACTGCAGCTCATTAAAGTGGTCATATTGTTTTTTATTTTATTTTTATTTATTTTTTATTCAACTTTAGGAAGTATGTAACATCGCTGTTTGAGCATTAAAAAGATCTGCAAAGTTACAAAGCTCAAAGTCCAATTCAAAATGAGATATTTTATTTACAAGAAATAAAACTTTTCAAAAACTACAACGAATGACTTGTTTGGACTATAACGCATATTACAAATACCGACGAATGGGACGAAACCTGGCTGAGCTGCACTGGGGAAGGCACTGGGAGCTATCACTATGTCAGAGACATGCTAGCTTTCCAAAGGCAGACAAACTTAGAGTGGTTACAATCATCCATGTTTAAATAGTGCTCAAATTTGTTTGATTTTGATGCAATATTTACACTGAAGCTCACAGGCAGCTATGGTAAGGGGCATGGAATTTCCTGACCAGGCACCAAGTGCTGCCAATCACAACACACACTGGCCAAGCTTACCAATCACAGCATATTTCATATCTCAGAAGGCGGGCCTTCATTTGATACAGGAACTATTCAAGCTGTTCATGCCAGACTGGGGAGAGAGGTGTTTTAATAATGTAAATATGTGAAAAATAATGTGTATTTATATCTGTTCTAGTATACCCCCAAAACAAAATCAAGACTTTGTAAAAGAGCATAATAGGAAACCTTTCAACTGTTTTCTTGGCTTTCCTTTCCTTTCCTTTCCTTTATATGTATATATATATATATATATATATATATATATATATATATATATATATATATATATATATATATATATATATATATAGATGTATGTATGTATGTAATATATATATATATATATATATATATATATTTCACATCACCCAGACACGCAGTCCCCTGGGGTACAAGAGAGGTCAGAAGTCGAGCTGTTTTGTTTGCCAAACCAAGCGATGACCCCATAACCAGGCAAGCAGGAAAAAGTCTCACTGCAGAGGCTCAGGGGACGGTGGACCTTTTTATTGGAGGGGAAGTTTGTGGTTTTTGTCTGAGTTCAGAATGACCAGTGCAAGGGAGGACATGAATATCAGCACTCTAAGACAGCATGCAAAAACCAGCGCAAAACAACATGCTTGTTTCATTAGATGATGACAGGAAAAGCCACAATAAGGATGCAATGATTTTGAAAGAAAATGAAAAATACATGATTTAACTGGCAAGCCATGAAGGCAAAATTATTTCCTGCAATGCATCTCTGGCAGGCCAGAGTTTTAAAGTACACTAAACTAAATGCAAGAAGATCGTTGGAGTGCTTGGAAGCAGCAAGTATTGTGGAAATGGTCACAGTGGATGAAGCATGCTGATTTTTGAAGCATGTGTGTTTTTAAAAACCAAATTGGGGTTGTTTAGGTTCATTTACAAACTTTTCATCAACAAGGGAGGTCATCCTGAAGAAGAGAAACAATTTAACTGCACTTGAACCTGTCAGAGGTTACATGATTATAAGAGCGGCCAAAGGTTCTCTGATTAACTCAAGTGGAAACAATATGAAGATTGACATAATCTGACTATCTGAAGTGGAAACGTAATCAAGAGTGACATAATCTTATTGGAGTAAATTCACTCAGCTGACTCACAATGGTCAAATGTCACAACCGCTTAATAAGACATGCAAAGAGTTTAACTGATTTTAAGCACCTGGAATCTCTAAAGTTACATGATGACATGAGAAAAGGTCTTTGCTCAGTTGATCACATCCACTTGATATCTGAATCGACTCTAATGGACCGTATCTAACAAGTGAATCACTCCAGCTGCTTCTCATGATCTTTCAAGAAAGCAGTATCCAAGGTTCAAAAGGAACACCTGTCAAACAGAAAATGCAAGTGAACATTGGCTTTGCTGAGTAAATAAAACTGCCAAAACACTGAGAACCACAACATGATTAAAACGAGCCAAACTGTCAAAATTAGCCAGACTATTTGCTGATGAAAGAAACATGCAATTCAGAAATAAACACAGGCTACAAACACGAAATTATTAAATTAACAATAAGAACCACACAGACAGATGATGTACACACACACACACACACACACACACTTACTGGCCACTTTATTAGGTACGCCCTGCTATTAACCCCTTTTGCCTTCAGAAACTGCCTTTATTCTTTGTGGCATAAATTCAACAAAGTGTTGGAAACATTCTTCAGATATTTTGGTCAATATTGACATGATAGCCTCACGCAGTTGCTGCTGATTTGTCGGCTGCACATCCATGATGTGACTCTCCCATTCCACCACATCCCAAAGCTGCTCTATTGGATTGAGATCTGGTGACTGTGCAGGCCATTTGGGTAAAGTGAACTCATCGTCATGTTCAAGAAACCAGTCTGAGATGATTTGAGCTTTGTGACATGGTGCATTATACTGCTTGAAGTCGACATCAGAAGATGGGTACACTGTAGTCATAAAGGGATGAATATGGTTAGCAACAATACTCAGGTAGGCTGTGGCATTTAAACGATTGGTACATAGGGGCCCAACGTGTGCTAAGAAAATATCCACCACTCCGTAACACCAACGTCACCAGCTTGAACCGTTTAGACGAGGCAGGAGTGATCCATGCTTTCATGTTCTTTCTGCCAAATTCTGACCCTAACATCTGAATGTCTCAGCAGAAATCGATACTCATCAGACCAGGCAATGTTGGGTTGCCAAGCAAATGAACAGGTGTAACTAACATATGGTAAATTGACTGCATTTATATAGTGTTTTCAACAGACCCATTGCCATCCAAAGCGCTTTATAAGTTGCCTCACATTCACCCATTCACTCACTCATTAATACACCGACGACTGTGGCCATCGAACTTGTCGGGAGCAGATGGGGTTAGGTGTCTTGCTCAAGGACACCACGACACTTGGTCGGGTGGAGCCAGGGATTTAACCACCCACCTTCTGGTTTGTAGACAGCCTACATGAACCACTAATAAAATAATAAAGTGGCTGGTGAGTGTGTATGTGTGTGTGTGTGTGTGTGTGTGCGTGTGTGTGTGTACATAATGGAAGCCAGCGAGTAGGTGTTATGCAGGTAAAACCTCACTCCCCCGATATCAAGAGACACACTAGCGACTGATGCTAGTGTCTGCAGTCATTAAGCCTCCTTGTTAGAGTGTCTGCCTCCCATGCCGAGGACCTGGGGTTGAGGGTCTAGTCTGAACAAGGATGAGGTGTGGCAGTGAGGACCTGGGAGAGAGGGGTTACATTGGTTCCATGACCTGGACTGAAGATCAGAAGTTGCAGATCACCAGGGACCGAGTCGTGATTTGGGCCCAATCCCAGTTCTAAGGGGTAAGGGGAAGGGCCAGATAACCCTTCAAACAAAGATTTTTCGGGACCACACTTCAAACGAAGGGGTATGAATTATAGAGAGCAGCGTGTGACCGCCACTGGTTGCTGGCTGGGGCTCCCAGAGTACAGCAGGTAGCAGAGCGCGTCATGGTCGACTGCCTCCTATGTGCTCTTCCCCGCCCACTACGTCAGGCCACCAGCATGTGGAACCTGCCCAACATGGACGAACTTGTCGAGGCCATAGAGCTGGCGGAGGCCACCCAACACCGGGAGATAGGAGAGAGAGCGCCGCCCGTTTCCCCGAAGGGTGGTCCAGGAGTGGCGCATGCCGGAGGGCACCCAGCGTCCGGTGAGCAGGCTCGCGGTTCCCGGCACACAGGATGAGCCCATGCCCACGGAAGCTCCCCTCTCCCCACGATGACCTTGACTGGCAGGCTGTGCAGTGCACACCGAAAACGCGCCACGTGCTGAAGTGAGACTAAACGGCCAACCCGTTCCTCCCGGAGGACTCCAGGAGGGTGGTCAGCCTAGTCAAGACCACCATATTAACTCCGCGGGCCTACACCAAGACCAAACTCCCCATAACCTGTGTGCGACACCAGAGAAGTGCCTGCGAAGTGCATCAGAGAAGTGCATCCAATGGCAGGCCACCTGGGAGCCCAAAACACGATACAGTGCCTCCGTGACCGATTCCACTGGCCGGGCCTCGAGGCTGAGGTCCATTGATTCTGCCAGGCCTGTCCAACGTGCCAACGGACGTCGCCTCGGACCCCTCCCCCCAGCCTGCTGATACCACTACCCATCATAGAGGTGTCCTTCGAGCGGATTGGGATGGTTTTGTTGGGGCCGCTGCCGAAGTCCACCCGGGGGCCCGAACACATACTGGTCATCGTGGACTATGCCACCCGGTATCCTGAGCCCATCCCGCTCTGAAAAGCCATTATGAAGGCCATTGCCCAGGAGCTCTTCCTCCTCTTCAGCCAGGTCCTGGACTTCCACCGCCTGAACGAGGTCTCCGAGATTGATTGTTATCCCATGCCCGCGTTGCAGAGCTGCTTGACCATTTGGGAAAGGCCCGGTTCATATCCAATCTCGACCTCACCAAGGGCTACTGGCAAGTCCCGTTGACGGAGCAGGCAAAACCCAAGATGGCCTTCTCCACCCCAAGTGGCCTCTGGCCACACCAGGCCTACGTGGCGGCCTACCTCAACGACGTCGTGATCCACTTGGAGACCTGGGAGGACCATCTGGAGTGGCTGTGCTCACGGAACTACGCCGGGCTGGCTTGACCGCCATCCCCCGGAAGTCATCTGGCCCTTGCCAAAGCTAAGTATTTGGGTATCAGGTGTATCAACTCCGACGCCGACAGACTCTCCCTCCTGTGGTCAGCTTTCACAGGTCTGCCAGGCTCCACTCTCCACCCTCCCCCATCTCCGCACTGCTCCAGAGGAATAGGATGACGCTTAGGGGGCCAAGAGAAAATATGGGTTTTAAGAAGGGTTTTAAAAACAAATAAAGAAGGGGTCTGTTTAACATGCAAAGGCAGATCCTTCAATAGTTTAGGGGCAGACACAGTAAAGGTACGGTAGCCTCTAAGCTTACGCTCAGTTTTAAGCACGGTCAGGAGCAGCTGATCATCTGATCTGAGAGAGCAGACGGGTGTATAAGAGTGTAGAAGCTCAGAGAGGTATGGCGGGGCAAGACCATTTAGTGATTTAAAAGCAAATAACAGAAATTTAAAATGGATCCTAAATTGAATAGGCAGCCAGTCTAATGAAGCTAAAATAGGGGAAATGTGCTCATGTTTGTGTGCCTGTTAAAAGACGTGCTGTTGCATTTTGCATCATCTGGAGACGGGTGATGGAGGACCCACTAACCCCCACATATAGTGAATTACAATGAAGTCCGGCCGTGTAGTTACAAAGGCGTGGATTACAGTTTCAAAATGTTGTCTTGACAGAATTGGCTTTATTTTGGCCAGATACCTCAAATGAAGGAAGCTTGATTTGACAACAACTTTGATCTGACTGTCAAATTTAAGCTTAGTGTCCTCTTTAACTCCTAGGTTTGTGATACTAGGTTTAATATAGGTTGCCAAGGACCCCAGATCTATACAGTAGGTGGGGTGCCAGTGGTGCTTCCAAAAACCATCACTTCTGTTTTTTATTATTAAAATGTAAAAATTTCAGAGCCCTCCAGGCCTTTATGTTGTCGAGACAATCGAGTAGTTGTCCAACAGAGTTATCATTTTTCTTTTTAAGAGGTACATAAATCTGACTGTCATCTGCATAACAGTGGAATGAAATGCTGTACATTCTAAGTATGGAACCAAGTGGAAGCAAATACAGAGAAATACATGAGATACATTTTAATGATGCGTTTGTACATAAAGATCAGTGCAGACCAAGGCTGTAGACAGGACACCTTGTTATCTTTATTTTATAAATGCACAAAGTTTTGTTGTTATTATGTCTGTATTAAAAAAAAAAAACAGTAGACCCTTTACAGATTCGATTGATTTATTGCTCTTATCTGTACAATCCAAACTGAAAGTGTAATTTTTTTCGGGGTTTTTTCAGAGTTATCAGGAGAAAATGTCTCCAGAGGGCAGTTCATCATTAAATTCAGTGATGTCATCTTTCAGCTCAGTTCAGTATAAATAGTATCTGTGTAATAATTTGCAATCAAGTCATCTATATCTCTTTAAATGAAATAAACAAATGCAAAATCCAATATTCACCAAGTTATTAGGGGTCATGTTTTCTCCTTTTTTTTTCCAAACCGCAACGAACGTCTCCCTTTTTTGTAGAATGCGATGTATTCGCTCAACCAATCACAGCACAGAATTCAAGACACTCTAGACACTCTGCACCTGGCTTCCTAGTTTTCCTAATCTGCTTTGAAATTTGTTATCAACAAACAAGGGCTGCACAGCAGGTATGTCTTTTATTAGGGGTAATACAAATCGCAAACAGTCCAGGCAGGGGTTGAAACCAGAGTAATAAACCAACAACATAAACAGACTAAAACACAAGAGCAAGAACAAGACTTCGAAATTGAAGTGATAACTATAAGGACTCCGTGACATATACTAAGACAGACAGGGTATAAATACACAGGGAAATGACAAACGCTAAAGGGGAATGGGCTGAGTGCAATAATTAGGGGGGGGGGGGGGGTGAAATGCTATCCTGTTAATCTTGAGTACCTATAGAGTAGTACTGCATCCTTCATAACTCCAAAAAGTCTTTAATTTTATTATACTTATAAGATAAAGATAGTCTGTACCGTTTTTTCCCGGAAAAACCAGAGCGACTGGAGGCGTGACGTGTGGGCGGAGCTAAAGAATCACGAGCGCGAGTAGGCTTTTGCGTTGAGAGCATGCGGAAACTGTGACATTACCGTGAGGAAAAAAACATCATCAAAAACAAACCATGGCTAACAGTCAGATTCAGCCGTTTATTTATGACCCAGAATCAGAATCTGAATGAAATTTAACAAGAGTAGCAGCAGCAATGCTTGTAAAACAGGCATCTTCGAAATGCAGGGCACAAACAAAAACACTTGCACAACTCCATTAATGCTCTGTGAAATTAAACTCCATCCACTGGTCCCTTAATGCTGTTTTTTTTTTTTTTTTTTTTTGGTAATCTGTGCAGGGTTGTCTTGCCCTGGAGATGAAAGGGTCTGTATTACTCACTAATGGAGAAAGAATTAACAGTCAGCATGGATCACGTGTGCCTTAACCAATCACATTACAGCCTTGACATCATTGCATTTCAGTCAGAGGAGTGTGACACTCAGTCAATGTTTACAGAAACCATAGGAATGAATGAGATATGCCATTAGCTGAATCTGGCAATCCGTAAGCGTTAGCATTAGCCGTTATGCTTTTTTTGGCTAAAGGTTGCAGTTTACATTTTGAATATGGATATATTTTTTTTAAATACTCGATTCCCTTCAGAAGGCCTTTGTTCACACCCCAGAGCCGTGTGGGACAATTTATTTTCATAGTCATGAAAATAAAGAAAACTCTTTGAATGAGAAGGTGTGTCAAAACTTTTGGTCTGTACTGTATATATATATATATATATATATATATATATATATATATATATATATATATATATATATATATATATATATATATATATATATATATATATATACATTATTTTGTAAATTATTAAAAACCTCCCTTCTATAGGACAGAAGACTTTCCGGAATACCTTATGCCATGTGTGTGAGATTGTCATCAGCACTTCAGTGCAGACCAGACCACAGCTATTTCCTCTCAGTACTCCCACACTGTTCGTTTGAAATCACACACAGACACACACTCCCACCACGCATTCGTCTTCTGATGTTCAAGGTTACTCACACTCTCACATTCACTTTTCCTCATGAGACGAAAAGCTGTGGGATTCATAGATCATTTAAGAACTAAAAAAAAATTACTGGTACTTCAATACTGGTACTACTCTATTGAGTCTCTATGGAAGACAAGGAGGATTGTGGGTAGACGGTGGACTTGAGGTAAAAGCATACTAAATGTGTGCAAATGGTGAAATCTTAATATGTTATGAAAGTATACGTGAAAAGAATCTTGATTTATTAAAAAAAAGTGAAAGTGAAGTGACATTCAGCCAAGTATGGTGACCCATACTCAGAATTTGTGCTCTGCATTTAACCCATCCGAAATGCACACACACAGAGCAGTGAACACACACACACACACACACTGTGAGCACACACCCGGAGCAGTGGGCAGCCATTTATGCTGCGGCGCCCGGGGAGCAGTTGGGGGTTCGATGCCTTGCTCAAGGGCACCTAAGTCATGGTATTGAAGGTGGAGAGAGAACTGTACATGCACTCCCCCCACCCACAATTCCGTCCGGCCCGAGACTAGAACCCACAACCTTTCGATTGGGAGTCCAACCCTCTAACCATTAGGCCACGTCTTCCCCAATTAGATGATAAACCGGTTGAAACAATCCCATCAACTCTTTGATGGAATTTCCAACTCTGAACTCCAACCATATTTGGGTACCACAACATCATGGCAAGTCATAGGAAATGAAAATTCCAACTACACAAAAGCACTGGGTCAACTTCAGACTGGGCCACCAACCTGGTACCTTCAAACTTGAGCACCCAAGAAGTTCACGCCTGCTCCTGGTTGCCATGAAGATGGTTTTCCAATCCTTGTCTTCAGTTTCTTTGTCCTCTTTACTTTTCCCATCTCTAAAACTGCAGGTTCACTCTAGGTCTGCTTAGTTCATTTCTTCGCTCGCCGGCATCGGCATAGCAACGGCCTACACATGCTGAACTGGAAATGACGGCGGCATGGGTCACCTCCCATTGGCTAAGGACAAAGAGGTGCAGCGTGGGACATAGGGAGGGGGCTAATGTCATGTGCAGCTGGTTGGGCTGGATAACCCGTTTCCTTCTCCGAACGTGTCAGCGGAACACAAACTGAAAACAGGAAAGCACTTCCCAGTGCTCTCCCCGGACTTCATATCCGGGCATCCTGAGATTCGGTGCAGAAAAAGTGCAGAACGACGTTGAACATAAACAAACAATGGTTTTCATGGCGATATAAGAGGAGATTGAAAACGGTTATCATAACCTTCACACCTCCAGCCACTTTCATGTGTTGTAATGGGCCTCTTTTTAATGTTAGATTTCTAATAGTCAGATTTGAGTGGGTTTTGCAGCACTCTCTGGGGACATCACTGACCTTTGCCAAGTTCTGACCTTTTGACTGTTACCAACACTCTCTGTGGCTGTCACTAAGAAGGCCAACTTAGGCTGGAAAGTCTTCCCCAGCAAAGCCTTGGAGAGCTGACATCTGTTTTTTCATAGACATTCTGGGATTTGATCACACCATTATTATATCAGCAAAAGGTTATTGGTTTGAGTCTTAATTGTCCATTCTAACTAAATGGAAAGACCTTAGGGCTGAGGACACAACCTTATGCAGATTATGATTTGAGCGTTATTTCATCTAAGGGACTCATTTAAAAAAGTCTCTGGTGAAATGAACTGGAACAGTATAAACAGATGACTCGATTAGGAAAACTCTCTTAACTCTGGATCGAGCTGGGCTGCTTTCTCACAATGTCGTTATAACAAGGCTCAGGACCTTGACATTTATGAACCTGAGCAAAACGTATCCATCAAAACACATTGCATGCACCTGAAAATGCATACCTGGCTTTTGCATTCAGTTGGCAAGTAAAGTACTTCATCTTTGAAGATTCAGTAGTGCTCAACCAGCTAACAGGTTATGGTGTCCCAAAACCTTGCGGTGGCCGTCAGATTCTAAGAGATGGGCAAACTGACACTTGATATAACTTACCACAATTTAACGTGAGATTTTTTTTTTTTTTCTGCCATTTATGTTTTCCGGATTTTTGTTTAATGAATCTTAACTACGATGATGAGTTTGAACTTAAATACACCTGGAATATACTACACTAGTACTGTTTTGAAAAGTGTTTACTGACTTTCATGATACTGAATGAAGTTTTTAGCACAAATAGTTTTAGTTACTCTAAAGGCTAGGACACGCCAAGCCGACAGTCTTAACTTTTATTGTCTACATTCCCTAGGTTATATATCAGTGTAGGATAATATGCAGTAGCATCTGTAACCTTAACATACCAATTGTTGGGTGTTCTAAGAAATTATAACTGCATAAACAAAGCATGGTAAGATTACATCAGCGAAGACAAAAAGTGGTTGAAAACTGAATGTCACACACCAGGAAAGACTGTCTCTGAACAATGAGAAACCTCAGTTTCGACCACAGAGAATTTCACAAAGACAACATCCATGAAGTTGCAATTGCTAAAACTTTAATAACAGATTAAAGACACCAATGCTAAAATGTGAATAATATGCAGCCATGAAAAAAAAAAAAAAAAACACCAAGCACCAAGATGAAATTCAGCATTTTCCCCGGCCAGACAAATTATCTGACAATCACCTGATTTGAATATTAACAAACCACTGTGGGTATTTTTTGGAGAGAAGAGTGAGAAGCAGATTCCTATCTTTGAAAGCATTTGCAGATATATTGATAGATTACATTTAACTGGAGACCACGGTATGGTTGTATTACCAATTCTAAGAAGGTTGGAAGCTGTTTTATGGTGCAAACTGTACATCTGAAAGAAATGGTTTGGCAAAAAAAGACAAAACAATGTAGGGCAGGACTTGGTTCTTTGCAACGGTTGTCAGTTGGATGGACGCAGAACTGTATGCAAGTTTAGGGTAAGCTGTAAGAAAGTGGCCAGCTGTAACTGGATGATTGAAGAAGTCGGGTTGAATAAAAAAATAAATAAAAAAAAAACCCAAAATGAAACATGTATGGATAAATCAATAACATGCATTAAAAAAAAAAAAAAAAAAATAGAATTTGCATTTCATGTCGAACATTATGCTTAACAATCAAAATTTTACATTCTCTCTGCATTCACTCTCATTGTGATGTTCTGTTATGATTCAGTGTCCCAAGCTACACGAAATGGGACTTGGCAAGATTAGGCAATTAGACATCAGAAATGGTGCTTATTCCACTGCATGGTTACACAATTCCACCAAGCATTGGTGCAGGGCAAAAAACAATGGTAGGACTCTGAAGTGACCATGTGCCTTCAACTCACACCTGCCAAAGATACTCAACGGAAGATAACAGCACTTCTGGACCATTTCCGATCTAATGAGCCACAGATAAGAAATATTGTGATTATATTGAGCACGGAAAGTATACTTTCTGTATGGCATGTTCTGAATTACAGAGAGAATTCTTTCGGCCCAAGATAAGAATTACTTGCTGTATTGTCTCTGATTTTAATCTGAGAATCTGATATTTACAAATATAAGCAAACATGTCAGTCATATTTATATATGAAATGTACAACCATTCTACAAAACATGTGCCAGTTCAAATCATATTAAATGAATGTGAATTAATTATTCCAGTGGGAATTAATTAATTTGTCATTATAGCAGCAGGGGTGAATCTAACAAATAAATCTTTGAATCATAGTTAATAAAATGAAATTAAATAAAATAAATATTTTCTAATTATAGAAAAAAAAATATTAATAAAACTATATTTTAAGGTTTTTGAATTGTGAAATGTTTCCAGTACTGCAAGTAATTGCCATGATATATTCTGACAACTGTGCAGTACTTTTATTTATATATTTGTATTCATATATATTGGTATCGGCATATATGTTGCCGATATACTACCAATATTATTATTATTATTTTTATTATTATTTTTTTTTACAGAACATAAAACGCAGATAAAAGGCTTGTAAATTGTGATTAGGTTTGTCCTGCAGAATCTGCTACATTGTTTGCTACTGGCAATCTGGATGAAATTCTTCAAAGCTTAAAGTCATCATGAAATGGAAGTAGCGATTGTCTTTTTTCTCCACCATGACATCTATCCGAGTGAAACGTCATCTGCAATTGGAGGGTGGGACTTGACTTTGTCCTTTGTTGCTAAATTCTTAAATATACTGCCTCTATAACATACTGTATCTTTGTCATTGTCCCTCAAAAAACCCATATCAGTCGGGCTATACCTTGTTTTGTTATTATTTTTATTTTGGTATTGATGATAATTTAATGGTGCTGTAAAAAGAAAATCATAATGGTCCTAAAAATAGGCTTAATTTTAAACAAACGCATTCATACAATAATATTACATAATTTGTTTACCTTTTGATTTTGGGTTGAAATATGGAACAGGCATTGCCTGACTAGTTGACTTGTTTCCATTTCCCTGAACACTCAGTACGCATTCAAGTTTGGATGTGAATAAAGTGTCTGCACGTTATTGATTATCTGAAAATTGAAATAACTCGTCAGCGCACATTCTTATGTGTGAACTGAGTGCCATTATGTCATTATTTTTAAATTCGTTTTCCTTTTTAATGGACATACATCAGTTTAATCATGAAATTATCACCACTGAGCCAAGAAGGAAGGCAGTATTTATTTATTTAGTACTTCTCAGTCAATGAGACGTCTCTCACACATTGTTCTGAGTGATGGTTCTTGTGTCTAGCAGTTGGTTTATGACATCATCGCTCTAGGCCAGCATTTCTCTGAGAACCTGGACCATGTTTTGTCCAATCAAACCATTGGCATTGGATTGCTGTACTCAAAACTACTGAAGTGCACAGCAGGGCCTGTGTGGAAACAACAAATGAAGTACAAAATTGTTGTAGAATTTTGTAGAATTTGTGCTTAAAATGTTGCTGGTACTTCACAGGTGCGTAAAAAAAATATGCAACGCATACGCACTGCAGACGGAGTATGTGTGTAAACAGGCGTAATGCTGTTTACACCTTGTGCAATGTGGAATTAGTTTACCGCTTTCTCAAGCAGTTTGTGATGCATTTTGGAAACAGGAGATGAGCCCCTGGTCTAATGCACCACCTGGCTTGAGAAACCCCTTCTCAAAGACTTACTTTTAGCCATTATTTTATTTGGGTAACACACATATTCTGTATGCCTTCGGCAGAATTCAAATTTGCCATTTTAATCTAGATTAATCTGACCAGGTGTTGCACCTCCGACATTTGGGCAGCCGAGAGGTGGGGGTCCATGTCCACAGCCACGGGAGGTCGCTGAGCAAGGGCTGCAAGCTGGGGCCCGGTCCCGACCCAGCGCTAAAGTAGGTTCACGTGGTACAGTTGGTCCTCTCTGCGTCGTCTGGACTGCCGGACCCGGTAGGTGACCAGGCCGATCCTTTCCGTTCCCAGGCTTCTCGGGTGACATCAAGCAGGGCTGTCGGCCAAAAAGGAGCGAAAGGGGTGAACCCGGTGGACGCCTGGGGTACCTCCCAGATGCCGAAGAGGACATAGGGCACCATCTTGTCCCAGTCGCGCTTGTCCTCAGCAGCCACCCGCCGCTGCATCTGCTTCAGGGTCTGGTTGAAGCGTTCGACCAGGCCATCCGTTTCGGGGTGGTTTACGGTGGTGCGGAGCTTTTTTATTTGGAGGAGCTCGCAGAGTTCAGCCATAACCCGGGACATGAAGGGGGTGCCCTGGTCAGTCAGTATCTGGGATGGTAGGCCGACCCAACTACTCAAGAGGAAGAGCTCCTGGGCGATGGCTTTCGCAGTGGCTTTGCGGAGTGGGATGGCCTCAGGGTAGCGGGTGGCGTAGTCCAGGATGACCAGGATGTGTTCTTCGACAAATATTTACTGATTGAAATGGTGGGCCGTTATCGGCGTTAACGTGTTGCGTTAACGAGAGACTCTTACCGGGTGATAAAAAAATATCGCTGTTAATCTATTCTCAAAATTGGGTTGAGAGCTGGGTCTATACTATGCGAGCTATGTTGACTTTCACCTTGGTATTTTAGCGCGGATATATGCCTAACCGAATTTCACTGTAGGGGCGAGAAAGAGTCATCGAACCTGTGTATATGCCTACTGTGAAATTACCACATCAGACGTGATGTGCTAGCATGGATGCAGCTGAAGCCGCCGGGTTTGCTTCAGGGAATTATTATTTTTTTAAGAAGCTTCCCAATGGAAACCTCAACAAGACCCACACCTGTTTCACACATACTCTGCAGTGCATATGCAGTCCGTGTGCATTTCGTATGTGGTGCATACGAAGCAGCATGGACTCATACTCATTGTGCTTTCACAAAGGACACGTTTGCAGTCCACTACTCGGTGTGTGAACGATCGCTGCACTGCTGCAGACGCACCACTCCTGGAACGCACTGACGGACCGCAACCGCCTGAACGCTGGAATCCGTTAACATGGGTGCATAAAAAAATACGAAACTCCAGATGGAATATTTGTGAAACAGGCGTAAGGTAGTTTGCACCTTTTGCAATGTGGAATTAGTTTCTCAAGCAGTTTGTGATGATTTTGGAAACAGGAGATAAACCCCTGGTCTAATGCACCACCTGTCTTGAGAAACCTGTTCTAAAAGACTTACTTTTAGTCATTATTTTATTTGGGTAGCACACATATTCTGAACGCCTTCGGCAGAATTCAAATGAACCATTTTAATCTAGATTAATTCCAAGATTACAATGAGATTAATATAGATAAAAAAAGATATGCCCACCAGTAATATATATATATATATATATATATATATATATATATATATATATATATATATATATATATATATATATATATATATATATATATATATATTACACGGCTCTGTGGAATTCTTGAGGTAGATGAACGACCTATGAACAACCTGTTCGGAAGAGAAGCTTTTCTGGCATACTCGCCATTATCTGGCCTGGAGCCAATTGCTGGAAGTGTGAAGTCATCCCTCTTTTGCTGTTCTGGGATGCTAGAAGAAGAGCCTCCCCCTGCCTGCCTAACCTAGTCCGGTTGGAAGCTGATCCATTGACAAAGTGAGTGATTATCCCCTTGTTTGCTTGGCCTTACTTGGAGAAGAGCCACTATCTATATGTATATAATCGATTGGCTCAGAGCCGATTTAGTAACGAAGTGAGCTGTTATTATTTGTTCTCCTTTTAAGGAGGTCCCGTATTCGCCTGCTTATCATCGCATTGTTCAACAAGGGGGAATTCCAGTTACATACTCACCCCGTGGTACATACCCTGACTGGAGAAGAGGAACGCCAATATTCTGAGGGGAAGAAGAGGTCGAGTGATTTATCTAGGAAAATACTTTTAATTAAATAAAGATGAACTTATACCTTCTACTTGCTTTTCCTTTCTCTGGTGTACTCTGATAGCTCCTCGAGGTGGTGCAGGGTGTAGGGCAGGGTGTAAGGTTCTGGCCGGCCCCGGCCTGTGACAAATGCATTTTTTTTTCTCCCCAAAGAGCCCAGTTTGAAACATTCTGATCAATGCCATGATATGAAAGAAGGATAAAAAATACCTAAAATAAGTTGCTAAACGGAGCTTGAATTTGGCTGAACTTACCCAATTTAGGCCCAACTTTCCCTCTCTTAAATATTATTATAGACAAAATACATAACATTTATAATTAATTTTAAACAAAGACAGTGTAGAAGGGGCCTTAGGAGAAAAGGCTACTTCCAGTTACATATACTGTATGTCCATAAAACAACTGACTTACAATCTTGGAAAATAAACAGCCTATGTTATAAAAATGTGGTATTTACAGAAAGATGATGTCAAAATGCATGAGTAGGTCAACTGGGTGAGTCACTTCCTCAAAACTCAGATACTGCTGTCATTAGGCAGTATTAGCATGCCCTTCCCTTTTCTTGCTTTCTTTTCATCCGTTACTCCTGTTGATTTTACCGAAACTAGTTGTTTCTCTTCCCCCGTGATTCTACGATTTAACCCACTTTTGTTCCATGAAAAAGGAAAGAGGCAACTGACATTCATGAATTGTTTTAAACAAAAAGGAACACACACCTACATACTTCACACATTTCTTGCTTATTGCTTTGAATGAGTGCCGTCTCCTACGCAGCTACAGGTCACATTCCCCACGAGTGCCGGAGCCAAACGCATCCCATAAATGTGTCTTGATTGCTTAACCTCCAACATCCAGCGCTTTTTCAAATGTTTTCAGGGGCCTCACACAAAAGACATGCGGTTTTCAAAACAGAGATGGTGCGTGTCGACCAGAGGCGAGGCCTGACGTTTGTTATTAATGGCACTTTGGAAAGTCTCATTCTTCAGACAGACTGAAACAAGACATGCAGCAGATCACAGACTGGAAGGTTAACGTGGGCTACAGAAGCCAGAGTGATGGCGCAAAATAATTTCATTTCTATTTAGATTTTGTCTCTAGTCAGGCTATACAGCACATAATCATTTCCATATGTTCTCTTTAATTCAGCGTGCTTCTGATGGGACAAAGATGAGCATGAAGCAGCCTGGTGTAAAAATGCAATATCTGGAGCGTCAGACATTGAGATAGTCAGTCTCATATGTATTTGAGCACTGAAGACACACTTAAAACGTAATGCATGTCATTAATATATAACAAAATATGAAAGTAGCAACTACAAACAAAAAAAGTCAGATTTACTTTTATTTAACTGGTGTTTTGTTGATTTTTTGTGTGGATGAAGTCAGTTCTTGCGTTCACACAGATGTCCTAGCAGAGTGTCCAAATAGTTTAGTCTTGATTTTCAACAGGATATCCATTGCATTACAATTTAAAACTCAGTTAACATGTTTCGGTGTAACTTTTGTTTGAAAAGTGTGCTTTAGCCTCAATATATCATTTTAATAATCCAAATTGTCCAAAACATTTGGGCCACTTTCTGTTGTTTTTAAAAAGGCAGAAAATTTGCTGAAAACATACTCACCCTCAGCCATATTCCAACAGTAGATGAGTTTGTTTCTTCATGGGAACAGATTTGGAGAAATTTAGCATTTCATCTCTTGCTCATCAGTGGATCCTCTGCAGTGAATGGGTGCCGTCAGAATGAGAGTCCAAACAACTGATAAAAACATCACAATAATCCACAAGTGATCCACAGCACTCCTGTTAATCAATTAATGTCATGAGAAGTGAAAAGCTGATGGGTCATAAAAAACAAATTAATCAAGGTATTTTCATTTGAAAATGTTGCTTATAGTCAAAATACGAGTCCATAATGTACAGTCTAATAACACTCCCTCCAGTGAATAAAATCGTCTCGAAAGAGGGTGGATTATTATGGATTATGGATTTGGTGATTTGAAGTTACATACCTCTTAATGATGGATTCTTTGTAACAA
Organism: Carassius auratus; assembly: GCF_003368295.1. Taxonomy (NCBI): domain Eukaryota; kingdom Metazoa; phylum Chordata; class Actinopteri; order Cypriniformes; family Cyprinidae; genus Carassius; species Carassius auratus. Next base: position 60,411 of record NW_020529125.1, read on the forward strand.
ACACACAGCTTTTCACTTCACAAGATGTTAACGGATGGACTGGAGTTGTGTGGATCACTTGTGGATTATTGTGATGTTTTATCAGCTGATTGGACTCTCATTCTGACGGCACCCATTCACTGCAGAGGATTCACTGGGGAGCAAGTCATGAAATGCTACATTTCTCCAAATCTGATGAAGAAACAACTTAACTGCATCTTGGCTAGCCTGAGGATTAATACATTTTCAGCAAATGTTCATGTTTGGTTGAACCATATTGTAATCTGAATTAGATAATGGTTTCTCAGGAGAAAAATCTAAGAGGGGGGAGACTATAATAAAGTCTTAATATGTTCTCGTCTCATTCTTTTAAAAACAACTGACATTTAACAAACTGACATCTAATTTCTGTTTCTTTGCCATACATTGCCTTCTTCAGTTGGGTCAACAACATGATGATCCACAAAATGTGTTCAACTTACTACAATGAACCCAAATGATCACAAAGCGAACAGACAGGTACTGGCAATTGAGACTCGTCACATTAATTAAGATAAGAAAATTCCAAAGATACAGAGAAAACTCCACACAGGAAATGTGGCAACAGGAAGATGAGAGTCAAATGGCCATTTAAATAAAAGAAACATCCAAAAAAGGAGGGAACAACAGATCTCAGACATGATTGTGTGCGTGTGTGTGGTTTCGCAGCCTCAGCAGTTAGAAGCAATGCCTTAACCACATCCTCTATCTCCCCTCCCTCGCTTCTGATCGACTGGCCGCAGGCTCATAATTGCCTCTTGCTTCCACATCTGCTTCTCCTCAGCTGTTATCGTGGCGAACGAGGGAGTGAGACACTCTTTTCCTCTGCAGGCATGCTCCAAGGTTTCCTCTTGCTCTACCGCAACAAAGCCCACTGTGTTCTCTCCTCCTATTCTGAACTTTATCCATCCACTACTCTCGCTCTCCACTGCACACTTCAGAAGTCTGACCGGATGACTAGATGCACTCTAGACCTGAACTTACATAAAGTTAGAGCCAAATTTCAGTGGAAAGACCTCACTAATCACCCACACCTCAATTACATGAATGTCGCACTACAGGAAACAGCGAATATGGGTCCTTCAGACAAGTTATTTAATCTAATTGTCTGTTCAGCATCAGATTTAACAATTTAATCAGTCAGATTAGATTAAATGGTGCAATCAAGTTGTTAAATTAAATGTTGTCAAGTTGTTTAAATTAAATGTTCTAATGAAGAGGCACCAATTGTCTGTAGTAAGATATTTTATGCAGGATCCTTGTTTATTCCTGGGTTTCCTTTCAAATTATGATCATGATTTAAAACTGAATTGGTCTCACGACACAGACAGTCATGTTAATGATGCTGGAAATTCAGCATTGTATCACAGAAAAAATAAATAAAAAAACATTTGAAAATATATTATAATAGAAAACTGCTATTTTGAATCGTGACAGTCAGAATTTTTTTTTCACAGAAATTTTGATCACATAAGCTAAAGTACAAATCTTACTCATGAATGGTTAACAATAAACTGTAAAACAAGACTCTGTCAGTCCAACATTTGAATAATTCAAATTCAAATTGCAATTGCATCCTGTTTGCTCCCTCAATTCCAAACCAGGACTGATTTGGGATCCAGAAGCAATCACTTCAGTTGTTATTGGCACTCAGTTATAAGGAGTTTCCATGTAAACTGCAGTAGCATTTTTAGGATGCATTTTGAAATGAACAATGACATCAGCAAGCACAATTTATTTTATCATTGAATCCCTTTCCTTAATCCGGGAAACACATAAACATTATGACATTCGTTTGGACTGGAATATCTTAAAATGAGCTACTTGTGAACTTCAGTACAGCGTTGAAGTGAGATGTTAGTCAGCTCAGATTCTCTCACAGTCTCTCTGGGAGACAGAATTGAAAGATTACGGTAAACCACACTGACATGCTAAATATACAACTGTGCTGCTGATCTAAATTGCTCTTGACATTTTCCGAGCAATATGCATGCATGCATCATGTGACCTCTGATTGCATGTAAATATCATCATCCAACCATAAAGTGCATTTTCCTTCCTGATTGAAAAAAAGACTGACCTACGTTTTCCGGTATTTCCATGAAGATTCCCCCACACTGCTGGAAAATACTGAGTCAAACCTCTTTCCATTGAGTAAATATCAGTGACAACATGTTGTCGTGGTCATCTCATTTCCATCCCCTCGCAGATAACAGTTTCCATGCTTCAAGAAAGACAACCTGTTAAAACTAGATACTACTGTCCGGTTCAGATTAGTTACACTAATCTATATCTGATCTTCACCACTTTATCTGACACATATATGGAAATGTATGACACAGAGAGTTCCGGCTGTGTAACCTGAGTCACATTTGTAGCCGACATGCACACGCCTGTGACCAAACACATTAAATTAATTCTAAATTAATGTGGCAACTTGCTTAGCAACGGTAAATAGCCGACAGATAGGCTAATAAACTTGGTGGGGAGAAATTATATTTGGCTTCACAACAAACACTTTATAAATGGCAAATTATTATTTTTAAAAAATCAGTTTTTTAAAAGTATAAATGATTGTTATTAGACTAACATTTTCATAAATGAATTTTTTATTCCGCAAGCATGCATTAAATAGATCAAAGTGACAGTAATTTATAATGTTATAATATATTACGTCATACAATTTATTCAATATCAAATAGAAAAAAGTATTTCACAATACCATGCTAAAAAACTTAAACCACCTTAGCTGGTTTTCAGATAATATGAATCTAGCAATGATTAATATTGTTCACAAATGTTGTTGAATATTAAAAATTGGTTTCTATTTTACAGCATCAACACGCATCTTTTCACTTCTCAAGACATTCATTCATGGATTGGAGTGGTGTGGATTATTGTCATGATTTTATCAGCTGTTTGGACTCTTATTTTGACAGCACCCATTCACTGCAGAGGATAAACCGGTGAGCAAGTGATGAAATGCTAAAATTCTACAAAATCTGTTTTGATGAAGAAACATACTGCGCAACATCTTGGATGAGGGAAAATTTTCATTTATGGATGAACTATTCATTTAAGGAAATTAAGTGGGTTCTGATTTGTACTTTGTACAACAACACTGTGGAACAATTGTAGTAACAGTCTCTCATGGCTTTATTGTTTGATAAACTGGTTCTCTGCCTTTTTTACTCTAAGACCCCCTCCTCTCTGAATCAATACTGCAATCAATACTACTTTTTTGCAAACATATTTAGTAAAAATGTCACTGCAGATATTAATGCCTGTAAATCTCATGTACAGTAACTTTAACAAATAAGCAGGAGTCAACCTGCCATTTCAAACAAGACTACAGTGAGATGCCAGCGGACTGCATATAAATGACTATATAGATCCATTCAGAATCACTAAACACACCAAAATACAATTGAAAAATGTAAATATTTTGATGAAATGGGGGCTTCCTGAATGTGTAACGTTTGCACATTAATATTAATGGATGACTCCTGTATGTCACTATAATCGTCTTTACCTTGATTACAGTCATCATCCATCAAAATCTTTACTAATGCGAAACTAGCTTGCTTTATCCAGCCGTGAGCTGTAGTTTGCGTATCATACGCTCACGGGTGATCTGAGCCACGGTTCAGTCTCTATTTGGCACAGCGAGATTGAGAAACAGCTAAAGAATATCACAGAATATGTACTGCACAAGAGAGGTGGTGCTGTATTTTTATTTTTATATTTAATTTATTTAACATATTAATCATACAGTATGTGAACTGAATATATTTTTACTTTTAATTCATCTCATGCCCCCTGGAGGATCACTGAGTCCCCAGTGGGATTTCATCTTCCCTCATGGCTTCCAGCAATCTGGGGGAATTGCCCACTAGGTGTTGGAACAAGTCTGTGGGACACAAGAGCATCAGTGAGGTCAGACACCGATGTCGTTGGTGGGATTCTGGCTCACATTAACAGCATTCCAATTATTCTCAAATGTGTCCAGTGAGGTTCAGAGTTGTGCATATACTGTCTGTATGCAGTGTGCATGTGAATAGCATCTCCAGTTCTGCATGACTGACAGAATCAGAGAAGGAGAAGGAAAGAAGGGAAGATAATTTCCCCATGGAGATCTACGGCGCTGAGTGAAGTGAAGAGAAACAGGTTTCAACCACAGTGGGGACTGGAGAAAGAGTGCAGATCATTTATCATGAGTATTGTGAAAGAGTGAAAGTATTTCAACAGGCAAAGCTAGGACTATTACACATTAACAGTTATCTAAGTGTACTTGATTAAATATAAGCATTCAAATTAAATACTTAAACAAATAATTAAATTAAAATTAAATGTATGCATTTAGAAGACACTTTAATCCAAAGCGACTTACAGTGCATTCAGGCTAACATTTTTTATCTAACGTGTTCCTTGGGAATCGAACCACTTGAGCCACAGGAACGGTAAGTGATTTAAAAAATAAATAAATAAACAACCAACGATTTAGTTTTATTGTGAATATAGACTAGGCCATTGTTAGGCAGCATTGCAACTCATGTCATGACTACATTTCTGCTTTTGTTTAACCGTCTGTGTATGTTAAAACATAGTTAAAGGAATAGTTCACCCAAAACTGAAAACCTGCAGAAAATGTATTCAAAGTCATCTACATTCTGGATTGCCTGAATGTGATTCTTCATCCGAACAGATTCACTTGCACACCAGTGGATCCTCTGCAGTGAATGGGTGCCGTCAGAATGAGATTCCAAACAGCTCATAAAAACATCACAATAAGCCACAAGTAATCCACAGCACTCCAGTCAAGCAATTATGTATTGTGAAGAAAAAAACAGCACATTTGTAAGAAGAAACAAATCCATCATCAAGAGGTTTTTAACTACAAACCACTGCTTTTAGTAAATAAACAACTCACCTCTCCATAATATAGCTTTTTCCAGTGTAAAAGCTATCTGGTCTGAATCAGAAGAGAAATATGCCCAGATCAAGCACCGTTTGTCTCTAAACAATCATGCTGGCAGATTCTGATGCAAGCTGACATCGGGGGATGCACTTTTTCACTGGAGGAAGCAGTATTATGGATTGTGGACTCTTATTTTGGTTGGAAGAAACAGTTTGAAGTTAGAAATGTCTTAATTGGTCATTACTTGTGGATTATTGTGATTTAATTTTATTTTTTTTATTTTTTTAATCAGCTGTTTGGACTCTCATTCTGATGGCACCCAGTCACTGCAGAGCATCCATTGCTGAGAAAGTGATGGAATCCTAATTTTTATTTAAAAAAAATCTGTGTCAATAAAGTAACAAACTCATCTACATTTTGGATGCTGAGGTTGAGTACGTTTTCAGTAACTTTCCCTTCAATGTAATCCAGATGTATAACATCTGACATGTACACTGACATGCCATGTAACTTACAGAAGCCTCAGTTGTGTCACATCAATGCCATTAACAAATCTCTCCAGTGGCCTGATGGAAAAGTAAAGTGTCCATCAGATGCACATTTTAGAATCTCGGCAGAAGAGGTCATCCAGGAAATTTCCTTTTATACTCTAAATACAAACATACTATTCATGCATGCTATTTTTCGCCAACT
>NW_020529126.1:0-15930 GCF_003368295.1 Carassius auratus
ACACACACACACACACACACACACACACATATACCACACATCACGCACAGTACTACACCCACCAACACATGAAAAGCATGTTTCCAGACATGCACAAGCTATTTTTGTCACACGCACACATCGTCTACAGCTCTGCCTTCAAGTCCAATGGGCTGTCATTTATATTTAATCCACACAGCTGCTACTGAAGGCCCTCTCCTTCTACAGGCATCCACTAAACACCGCTAGCAGAGGCACAGTAAAGACGCTTGAGGGGATTTCAGGGTCAGCTGGGGAGTTACAGAACAGGTGGATGGAAAAAACAACAGAGGACAGATGGATGCACAAATCAGTAGCTGGATAAAAAGCGAAAGACTTGTCCATTCAGAGGACATGTTTTGAAGATAATGGTCTTATGTAATGCAGACGTAGTGTCCCGAGGAATTATTATTAAGGAGATTCTCTCTAGCATCGTGAGCTGAAGATACTACTACTACTGGATCACTAAATTATAGTGTACACAGAGTGGGAAAACAAATGTCCAAATGTCTAAAATCAATAAGAAATGGACGTTTTAGAGTAATGTAATGAAGTATAGTAAAAGCATCAAGATTTTTTACATTTTCTATAGATATTTTCTGTAGACATTAAGATATGTTTTGATGAAATCCAAAAGATTGATGACTCTGTATAGATGAAAATGAAACTAAAACATTGTCAGGCTCAGAAAGGTAGTAAGGATGTGGTTAAAATAGTCCATGTGACATCAGGGCTTCAACTGTCATTTTACAAAGCACCGAGAATACTTTTTGTTTGCAAAGAAAACAAAAATTAATGACTTCAACTTCTCTTCTGTGTCACCATTCTTTGTGCACAAAAAGTAGCTTTTCTTGTAGCTTCATAACATTACCGTTGAACCACTGATTTCATCAAAATATCTTCATTTTTGTTTTAAAGATGCATGAAGGTGCACTTTTGGGTGGATTATTCCTTTAATGCATGCAACTAAAAGAGTTGACCACTAAGTGATCAAGCACAATGTTTGGGACAAAATAACTGAGAAATGTCCCCAAATGTTAGCTTTAATAACTCCCTTTTGGGAGAAAAATTGTTTACAAATATATTTATGCCCTTTCAAATGTATATTTCGGGCCATTATGTTTTTTATTATTATTATTTTTTTATATATGTTTTTATTCAGCATGGATGCTAAAATTAATCAAAAGTGACAGTAAAGACTTACATTACAGACTAATAATCAAAGAATCTTGGGGAAAAAAAGTATAAAACTATTTTCAACATTGATAATAACTAAATTTGTTTCTTGAGCAGCAAATTAGCATGTTAGAATGATTTCTGAAGACTGGAGTGATGGTGCTAAAATAAATAACATTTTAAAATTGATTGAAATAGAAAACAGTCATTTCAAATTGTAATAATATTTCACATTGTTATTTTTATTACTATATTTTTGATCAAATAAATGCAGCCTAGGTGAGCGCTTCCTTCAAAAACTTTTACAAATCTTACAGACACCAAAATACAAGATGTATTAATGCTTAATTAATGCATGCTTAATTTAAAATGCTTATAAAGGCACTGCCTTCATATTACTACAGCAAATTGCCTACTACTGCACACAGCAAAAATTTAGTTTACGAACAACTACTTTGGCAGAAGAATTGTTTATTCCTATACTATTATCACAAAAAAAAGAGTCTCTAATGCACAAATTAAATTTGTAAAGCACCAATTTAATTTTGGATTAGGATTAGTCCTTACTAATGCTAATTAGCGTCGATCAACAACAACAGAAGCTAAAACTGAGTCCCAAATTAGCCAGGTTTAAAGAAAGAAAATGATTTTGTAACTTACTGAGACTGCTGAGTTGGGCGTATGATGGATGAGAGTGTGTTGTTCATCACACACTCCAGCTCGCTGCCGATGCCCTCCGGTAGCACCCCGCGGCACAGGTGCCTGGGCTCAATGTTTCTCTTCACCAGCGGCAATGACTGCTGACCCTTATACAGCCGCAGCGCACGTCTACCTGCCCAGACAAAACCCAAACACTGGATTTAAAAACACGCATATGTGCACAGACTTCTGCTGAGGTATGAAGGCAAGGTCTATCTATCATCAAGTTTCAGATGTATTTGGAAAAAGCTCATATTAATATAACAGACACCCACACATTGAGATGAGATGTGAACATTGCAATGAAACTGGGACAGTTGGGAGCATCAAGAAAAGGGAACTGAGTAACTCGGATTTTGGGTTAACCCTCGTACAACTGGTCAAAACCCACACTGACCTCTTGACTTCTGAAATCACACGCCTAACGTTCAACACAAATGAAGCTCAATCCGTTCCAACACAAACAGAAATGCCGACTGTAACTCCCTTCACAAGCAGCCCCGGATGGAAGGATTACAAAGCATTAAGAAAAAGAATGATACCGTCAAAGTAATCGCTGTTCATCATCCGAGCTGCCCAGCTGTAGATCAAAGGACAACAAGAGATGCAAACTTCATCATTTGTTTAAGGAAACAGATGACATTCTCACTAATAATCATAGTCTACTGAATTCAAGGTACATTATTTGGCTTTGCATGACATGCGGCAATCAGGAAACAATATTATTTCTTTCTTTTTACACTTTTTTTTATTAAACAAAAATCTATAATAAAAGATTTTAATTGATTATAGTAATATAATATCCTAAATAATTATTTTTCACTTTTTGTTTTACATTATTTAAAATTTCTTACTGAATACAGAGTTAAAACATGATAACTTCAGAATTATATATAACGCAGTTCCAAAAGTCTGGCGTCTCTAAGATTTTATAAAAATGAATTGATTTGGGTCAAGTATATATATATATATATATAAGTATATATATATATATATATATATATATATATATATATATATTTAGCAAGGATGCATTCAATTTATAAAAAGTGACAAAAATAAGATTTTATAATATTACAAGAGATTTCGATTCCAAATAAATTCTGTTCATTTGATATTTCTATTCATTATTACAATCCTGTTCCAGAATCCTGAAATAAAATGTAGGTTTTCACAAACATATTAAGCAGCAAAAACGGTTTTCAACATTTTTTATTATATACTGTATATGATATATATATTATACATTTAATCTTTGGATAAAAGGCTCTGCTAAATGACTAGATGTATATGTACATCAGAATATTAGAATGATTTCTGCAGGATCATGTGACACTGAAAACTGGAGTAATTGATGCTGAATATATGAGCTTCTATGTTTCCCCATATATTTATTTTTATTCATTATTTATTCTTATTATTTATTCATATTTCCCCATATTGTCTCAGACATCTTTACATCATTAAAATATATATAATAGATATGAAATCAAAAAACTTCTACAGAATTGCAAAAACCAAACCATAACAATTTGTTTGCACTAAATTGTGCGCGTTCTGTGTATATTTATATATATATAAATACACACACACAGTATAAATATATTTTTTATATTTACGTCTATATTGTATTCATAGAATTTATATTATAAATATATAAATATATTTAATATATAAACAACAGATTTTTCTGAAATATATACATGCATGTATGTGTATTTATATATACAGTACATAATAAATATACACAGCACACATAATGTAAACAAAACCTTTTATTTTGGGATGCGATTAATCACGATTAATCGTTTGACAGCACTTATTTAAACATGGTCTTCTGTGAAGTTATTTATGTTAAATACAGTCTGCAAAACAGTCAAACCAATATGGTATAATATTATTGCAGTTTATAATTCCATATTATATTTTACTCATATGTTTTAAGACAGCTTGCTGCTTTTTGTCTATGCATGACACAAAATAAATGTTGTGCATTTCCATGTGCAAAGTTTCTCATCCCTCACATAAGTAGCCTAACTAAGCCGTGTCATCTGGTTCAACTGGACGCCATGACAGAATGCTCCCATCTGTGAAACAATAACCCCCACAGTGATTGGCCAGCAGAGAGGCCATCTGCTGTGTGATTGGCTAAGGGGGTTGAAAGTCAAAGATTAGGGACAAGAAAAAAGGTATGGTGGGACAGCTTCTCAGAGGTCATCTTATCTGCCTCTTTCCCTGCTTCCTGTTTTCCAGCTCCACACCCAACTCTCCACTTCCTGTTCCTCTCTGTGTCACATCTCTAACTTCCTGTCGTCCCAAACAGCTAAAACAATGATGCAGTAGGGGTGTAAAGCAAGTTCATTTGCACACAATCACAACATTGAAATACTGCTATGTAACCACTTATTTCCTCTCATATCCCGCTTGTACAATCTAAACATAGCTATGAATGCAACTTGTGACTACTCCCTGAAACCAGGCTCCGATGGAATCCACTGACTTTTCCACCTTTTCTATGATGTTTTTCTATCAAATGTGGTTTATTTGTGGTAAAATGTGTTAAATGGAGCTGAAAGGCAGCTAATAGTATTACTAAATTAGGTAAAACATTCGATAAAAGCACATGCAACATTATGAAAGACAGAATTACATAAAACTTAATTTTACGTTTATGAATATGTATGTTTATATTTATATATTTATTTATTTTTAAGATTTTTTAATATATAAATAGCAACTAAAAGGCAGCTAAAAACATTATTAATTGGCCAATACATTTAATAAACGTAAATGCAACATTGAGAATTACAGAATTCTGTAAAATGTATTTATAAAAGATAAAGTGTGTTAAATGTGTTTTAACGTTTAACAAAAATGCATGCAACTTTGAGAATGACCGGATTCTAAAAAATTGGTTTATATTTGGTCAATATTGTTAATAAAGAAAAAAAAAATTATGTATATAAATATATATATATAAAAATGTTAAAATGGTGAAAGTCATATAACAGCATCATTAACTGGGCCAAAACATTAATTAAACAAATGCAACATTGGGAATGACACAATTCCATTAAAAAAAAAAATCTAATTTGGAAATATATATCGAAAACTATTTATGTAGAATTACATAAAATATACTTATAAAAAGCAAAATGTGTTAAGCTTTAATAAACACAAATGTAACAAACATAAATCCAACCCTGAGAATAACCAAATTCTGCAAAATAGATTTAAAATATATATTTTTTAAAATATGTAACAATTTGCAGAATTACATAAAATAGATTCACACATGCCCACATGTATCTCAAAGGCCAATGGATGCATTTTTAATTAGCCACAACATTTCATTAACATTAATATACATAATGGGCACTTAAATTCAGTAGACATTTGTGGAGCTTTATTTATTTCATGTAGACCTGCACATAATAACACTCATAAACTAAACCTGAACAATGATTGTTTAACACATGCATAAGAACTGTAGTTTGATACATTTTACTCTAGTAACATCATGCAAGTGGCCACAAAGTCCATTGTTCTTAGACACCACCTTCCAAACCAGTGCGCTTCCCATTTAAAAGTGAAAACGACAAACAAACTGCCTTCTGCAATGAGACCTGAGCTTTGCTGCAGAGATGCCACCAGGCCTCACACATGCACTCAGACACTGCTGTTGTTGTAGTCTAATGAGGTTCATGTCTGTGAGTGTTGTAATGTGTTCATTAAGCGTACCATTCTCCATGGCATTGTAATTCTGCAGCACAAGGCAGTATGGACACAACCCACACTAATTACAAAGTGCATTGAATTAGGACCATGTCGGGAGAGGGGCCAGAGAAACAGAGCAGACAAATAGACAGGAATGTGAGTGTGAGAGGCATAAAGAGCAGTTTGTGAGATAGTTAGACAAGAAAGTGAACAGTTTCGGGTGGGAAGAACATAAACCGTACTGAAGCGATCCAGAAAGAAGAGTGAATGAGAGGAAAAAGTGCAAGAGAGAGAGAGAAAGAGAGAGGATGGGGGAGGGCGAGTGGCAGGGGACCTCAGGGAAGCCACTCTGAAAGGTTCTCAGGACAATAACCCTCCGTTCACAGGGCAACAGAGGAGTTCTCCCATGCATGTTCTGTTCCCTCCCCCAACCCTCTCTCTTCTTCAAATAAAAGAAGCAATCCTGCCTCTCTCTCCTTTTCAGCGGCCCTCTTTTTCCATGAATCCGTGCCTACTGCAAAAACCACACACATAAAGAGCACTTCAGACAGACAAAATGTATCCTACCATCTTCTAATAACGCGAAAGAGAGTGTATAACCAGAAGCAGACAGTTTGAGATGCTGGAATATAATGTAAACATACAAATAATTCGTGTGCATCAGCTGTTTAGAGCCCCATTAGTGCTGCTGACAGGCTTTTAAGTCCCTCAGACCCATCCAGTGACCACAGGAGGCCACATCCTGTCCAAATTTACGAGGGAGACACGCATTCACTCTCAAAACGCTGTTTGAAACGTAGAAAAGCCTGGATGGCAATGCATTAGCTATTCATAACTTAAGTACAGCGCATCTCTGCGCGTTAGACTGCATTAATATTTCAGCACGGATCACGTCACACATGAATGTCACGAGCCAGTTGCTCCGAGACTTCCGAGTGTGAGCGAGGACTTATCTTAAAAACACTGTATGTGTATATTATTTGAACACTTTCGGGTGCAATTCTTTAAGTTTTTACTGTTTGTTGATTACTAAACACATAAAATTTTAAAGTTGCGGAATTATGTTATGTGTGATATTATTTGATAACAGTTTACTGAAAGAGCACATTCAGTCGTGACTATGTTGATCTGAAACTTTATTATTCTTAGGACATATTATAAATGTATAAGGCACGTAACATACGCTCGTTATTATACACGATATCAACGTTATTGTTAATATAACAGAATAAACAGCAAAAATAAAACATCAACAATTATATCATCAACATAATCTCGGCATTAATTAAAAAATAAAATCAAAATAAACTCCCCACTAAAGAAACCCAAACCTCATGTACTATTTATTATATAAAGCGCAATAAACAGTAAATATAACAAGTGGAATATGACAAAATAACTACATTAGCGAAAATAAGTAACTGATGCTTACCAAAAATGAATTTTGTTGAGAATTATATTCGCTCACATATCCAGGCTTTCAGCGGTCCGGATTGCCATCCTGTGTCTCCATCGGTCCATCTGACCATTCCAAACAATCCGCTTGGGGCGGGGCTTATTGGGTTGTTCGCACCAATCAGCATTTTAGAAAAGGAATTTAACGCGCCACCATTTGTCGCACTCAGCCTATCAGATGAGAGGCTAAAGATGATTGACAGAGATTTCCAGGTCATTAAACGATAGGGCAGCTGTGTGAGGGCGGGCTCTATCTGGGGATATTAGGTGGGCTTTAAACACACCACAGCGAAAATACTTAAGAAAACTAAGGCTACTTCTTATATAAGCACAAATATAATTGAAAACACTCTAAACAGCACTTTAACAAACGTTTGGTAATCGTGAATATGGTTTAAAATAGGGCGAGGGACAGCAATGTCCACTAACTATGAGTGGTGGGGGAAGTGTTGACTGAAAATGTTGATCGATTGTTACCAAAACTGGGACAATATGTCTGGACATATTTTAAAACCCTGATTAATGTGGCTTGGAGCGATAAACATTAAAATAAATGAAACTTTCTAAATGTATAAAATAATAATAATAAAATAATTTTAAACATTGGGTCACAGAACTGAAGATTTAGTTCAATTTAAGATGCCATTCAGCCAGGAGTTAAATAAATGTGACTTTTATGTAAAATGTAAAATTAGTTAATAAAATAGCTTAACAATTACCACTGTAATTAAATATAGATTTAATACATTTCAATGAGCTAAAATTGGATTTAGTCAAGAAGGCCAAGACTGTCCAAAATAACAGATTTAAGGAAGGCTAGTTTTACTATAGACAATCAAGAAATAAATTAAATATGAAGCCCGGCTAAAAATCATGGGAACTTGCAATGTGGCGATTACATTTAGAGCAGGCTGAGCAAAGATAACTTTAAAGAAAGATAACACAGCCATAATTCCTAATGAAAATGGACTCAACTAAACTGTTAAAATTTGATTTAAAATAAATAATGCAACCTAATATCTCCCTGGAAATGCATGTCAACACTCACACAAATAAAAGCTCTTCCAGCTCTTTTTTTTTTTTAAACGCTTCCACTTTTATTGTCAGGATATTTGTTTCATGTAAAATATTTAATTACAGTACAGTACAGTACAATGCATGTTCAATCTGCTGTCCACACAGCGTTTGTTATGAAGTTCTAAGGCTGATCTTTCACACATAACAGCCGGTCTGACAGCAAAATGGAAGTTGCTGACCTCTCCTAACATAAAACCAAAACATTAAATTATTAACTACTGAAATCAAGTTTGTTGTTTCTTTCATACCGCCTTCTACCAGTATGATCCAGCAGGGGGCACTAGAGGTTCTCATTATGCTTCAGTCAGCAGCTCCAGCACAGAGAATTCGGTCCCCAGCAATGGGCTAAAAGAGTGAGTGCTTCAGTATTTATTTGTGTGTGTGTGTGTGTGTGTGTGTGTGTGTGTGTGTATAAGGGCAGACGGAGAGACAGACAGACTGACATACGTCATTCTGTCTTTGCTGGCAGTCACATAGCAGCTTTAAGTCTTGGAGAGGCCAACGGATTTCAAAAGTGAGGGCAAGAAGGACTGGGGCTAAAGAGATTGGATGGTACGGTGGATCTCCACCTCGCTCCAAACCAGTCTCACTACATAGTGCAGCTGTTCAGTACCACATATTGAGAATGTTTGTTGCTTTTTTTGTGTTTTTCTTTTTCGTGAAATATCACAGACTTGCAGCAAAGACTTGAACTATCACCAATGGAACAAATATCCGCTTTTCATCAGCTTTTTTCATTTGTTTTCACTTAAAGTCTATTATTTATTAATTTTTTTTACTGTTGTCAGCGGAGGATAATGTCGGCTGTATGACATGGTGATGTTTTGTTAGGTTACAGTTACAGTTACTGTTCCTGCGGTGGAAATGCTGCACAGCAAAGCCAGTGGGTGGGGCGGCTCGGCTCGGCTCAGGTCCACACCCGCCTCCCTAAGTACATTCTCCCTGTTGGGCACTGTGAGAGGGGGGCGTGGCCTGCCTCAGTAGCGGTGGGTCTGGTGCGAGTACTGTGGAGGCTGCTGGGAGGTAGAGGAGTATCCCATGCTGCTTTGGGGCAATGATGTGCTTGGTCCTGGGTTCTGGTAGGCAGCATGTGGATTGGAGCGCTGGAACACAGAAAAACTTTCATTAAGGTTTGCTTTGGAAGCAACACGTGACTATCTCTACAGAAGAGAACAATGCATGGGGTCTCAAGCAAGTCGTAAGCAAGCACTCAAGACAAATGAATGCATGTAAATGGAATCTCGCTGAAAGAAAGCATGGAGGAAGCTGGACTGAGAGGCTTTTGCAACAAGAGAACCAATTGAGATGACAGTCCACTTTGAAGACCAAAGAAAGTGTGAATACAAATGTATTAAATGAATAAATCTAAAAGTAACATATGTGCTTAAATTTGCTCAATTTCAAATATAGTATGACACACACACACACATACATACCCACACACACACACAAACCCGATTCCAAAAAAGTTGGGACACTGTACAAATTGTGAATAAAAACAGAATGCAATGATGTGGAAGTTTCAGATTTCAATATTTTATTCAGAACACAACACAAATAACATATCAAATGTTTAAACTGAGAAAATGTATAATTTTAAGGGATAAATAAGTTGATTTTAAATTTCATGGCATCAACATCTTAAAAATAATGGGACAAGGCCATGTTTACCACCGTGGGACATCACCTCTTCTTTTATAACAGTCTGCAAACGTCTGGGGACTGAGGAGACAAGTTGCTCAAGTTTAGGAATAAGAATGTTGTCCCATTCTTGTCTAATACAGGCTTCTGGTTGCTCAACTGTTTTAAGTCTTCTTTGTCCTATCTTCCTCTTTATGATGCGCTAAATGTTTTCTGTGGGTGAAAGATCCCGGACTGCAGGCTGGTCATTTCAGTACCCGGATCCTTCTTTTACGCAGCCGTGATGTTGTAATTGATGCAGTACGTGGTCTGGCATTGTCATTTTGAAAAATTCAAGGTCTTCCCTGAAGAGACGACGTGTGGATGGGAGCATGTGTTGTTCTAGAACTTGGCTTGGTTTCAGCATTGACGGTGCCTTTCCAGATGTGTAAGCTGCCCATGCCACACACACTCATGCAACTCCATACCATCAGAGATGCAGGCTTCTGAACTGAGCACTGTTAACAACTTGGGTTATCCTTGTCTGCTTTAGTCCGGATGACATGGCATCCCAGTTTTCCAAAATGAACTTTTGATTTGTCTGACCACAGAAGAGTTTTTCACTTTGCCACAGTCCATTTTAAATGAGCCTTGGTCCAGAGAAAACACCTGCGCTTCTGGATCATGTTTAGATATGGCTTCTTTTTTGACCTGTAGAGTTTTAGCCGGCACGGTGGATTGTGTTCACCGACAATCTTTTCTTGGAAGTATTCCTGAGCCCATGTTGTGATTTTCACTACAGCAGCATTCCTGTGTGTGATGCAGTGCCATCTAAGGGCCCGAAGATCATGGGCATCTAGTATGGTTTTCCAGCCTTGACCCTTACACACAGAGATTGTTCCAGATTCTTTGAATCTTTGGATGATATTATGCACTGTAGATGATGATAACTTCAACTCTTTGCAATTTTTCTTTGAGAAACTCCTTCCTGATATTTCTCCACTATTTTGGGAGAGTAGTTGATCCTCTGCCCATCTGTACTTCTGAGAGACACTGCCACTCCGAGAGGCTCTTTTATACCCAATCATGTTGCCAATTGAATGATCCTCCACCTGTTCCATTTTCCGGCCTCTTATTGCTACCTGTCCCAACTTTTTTGGAATGTGTAGCTCTCATGAAATCCAAAATGTCGAAATCTCACTTTCAACATTTGATATGTTATATATATTCTTTTGTGAATAAAATATAAGTATCAAATATAAAATATATATATTTGTGTGCGTGTGTGTGTGTGTGTGTGTGTACAAACTTTGTACAGTACAAATTGTGAGTAAAAAATTAATGGAATAATTTACAAATCTCATGAACTTATATTTTATTCACAATAGAATATAGATAACACACACACACACACACACACACACACACATACATATATATATATATATATATATATATACTACAATCTACACGTGTGTGTGTGTGTGTGTGATGTGATTCTATGCAATGTGATGCAATGGAAAAAATGTCAGCTTTTGTTTCTTTTGTTCAGATAGCACATAAATTAACTTATGTGGCTTCTGACTTCTAATGCCTCGAGGCCTGTTCCATAATACATGTTTACCAAATAGGCCAAGGTTATTTCAGTTAGTCTGACTCATTGTCAAATGATTTGGTTCCATAAAGCAAATTTAACATAGATAAACCTCAGCCACTGTGGCAACTTATGCTGGAAAATGAACCTGGTCCAGGACAGGCTAACTATCAGGGTAAGGTTAGTTCCTCTAACACTGACCATTGCAATGATATCACCACTGACTCTCTCACATACTATTATAGCCAAGCAGCCTGCCTTTCTGGTTATATGACAGCTGTCTCTTTTATAGTTAGCAGAACACTACAATCTAAAATTGCTCTTTAACGCTTTAAAATCACTAAATAAAAAGTTATTATAGCAGATTTGAACTGCTATAAGAAACACACTTTAACTCATTTAGGACTGTATTAGCTAACATTTTATTTACCCATTACAATAGTCCCGTTACAGTTACTGCTATAGAAAACACACACACACACACACACACACACACACACTTCAACTGGGCTTTAAGAAATTATTCTTTTATAGTGACTAAATCTTTAAATAAGTTACAATAAAACAAACATTGTTACAAAATATTCCTCTTTCAAATAAATGCTGCACAAAAATCACAAATATATTAAGCAAAACAATGGTTTTCAACACGGATAACAATAAGAAATGTTTTTCTTGAGCAGCAATATTAGAGCAACATATTAGAATCATTTCTGAAAGATCATGTGACACTAAAGAACATTTAGCTTTACCATCAGAAGAATGAAATACATTTTTAAATACAGCAAAATAGAAAAGGTATTTTAAATTGTAGTAATATTTTGATTGTATTTCGACTAATGCAAAATTTATCCTTTAGCATTTTATTAAAAAAAATATTAGGACCTCAAACTTTTGAATGGTATTGTATATTAGAAAGAAATTAAATAGTTAGGTAACTGACAGGAAAAACTGAACAAGCATCATCTTTTGTGGCTGACAGGCAATAGAAAGATAATTTTCAAGCCTGTTTAAAAAAAAAAAAAAGAACTATGTTATAAACGGTTGCACTTTATTTTACAGTACGTGTGCTTACATGTACTTATAGTGTACTTACAGTGTATGTATCTAAGAAAGTTCTGGTAATACAGGGTAACTACATGGGGTAGGGTTAGGTTTAGGGGTAGGTTCAGGGTTAGTACCAGGTTTATGTTTACATGTGTTACCTGGTAATCTGAGGTCATGATCAGGCCACTTGAGGTAGTAGTGGGCGGAACCACTCTCACCTTCTTCAGAGGCGGGCCTTGTGCGTGGCTGTTGTCAGGGTTACCTGTGTGCCCCGCCCCATTGGTGTGGTTGTTCCCCTGCTGCAGTTGCTGCTGGTTTTTCTGCAGTGCATGATAAACATCACAACTCTCAATTTAAAATGAAATCCGACTACATAATATGCTGACCAAATGAACCACAACTAATTTCTTAACCGATTACGCTGAGAAAATCCTCTAAATTTTGTTTCTTAAATTATTGTAAAACATAAAATATTAAATGGTCAGAAATACATTCACATGCACGGAAAAAATCAAAAGGAGAAAACACACATTTCTTACTTTGTCTGCCTTGTCTTCCGGTTCTTCTTCCGTCAGGAATTCTCGTTTGGGATAAGGAATCTGGCAGCCAGCGAAGACACTAAACAAAACACAGCTTTTTAAAATATTTCTTAAACACATCATATGCAAGTACAGCTCTGCAGTCGACCTAATTTCAGTGTATATGCTGTATATAAAAAAAAAATACAGAAATCATAATCATAATACTTCACGCAGAAAGCTGATTTTCGCTTAAAATCACTCACTCAGACGTGGGTAAAGGCTCCTCCAGGAAGTACGGGTCTTGCATGGCCTGCTCAGATGTGATTCGGCGGATCGGGTCCATAGTAAGCAGCTTTTGCAGCTGAAAGGGAGTGCATAAGTTAACAGCTGAATTTATGACAACGAATATATGAGCTTTGCAATTCTATTCGCACACTTACCAAGTGGAATGCTTTGCTGTCAGGTTTGACTTTATGTTTCTCCATATATTTTATAAGGCTGCAGTTAGTGTACCTACAGAAAGAGGGACAAACACCATCAGATCAAAAACCCTAGTCAATGAAATGCCTTATTAGTATTATACTTTTACAGTCAAAGACGAAATATCAAACTAACGTATTCCTCCTAAAGTCTTTCATCAACGTAGAGTGTTCCGGCATCTTCTTTATGTCCTCCCAGTCTTTATCTGAGAAGAAAATAAGATGACAAAGATTATCAGGAGGACGACTGACTGAACTGAAGCATTGTGAACTATTAACTTCAGCTAAACTGTAACTGCAAATATAAATATTTAAACAACAATTATTCATTCGACAACAGTGTTGACAACAAGTTTCATCCTTACACACATAAAACCTTACAAATACTTAAACAAACAAACAAAAAAGGCTTAGTTATCACTGAATTGTATAGATTTCAGAGTCAAGTGGAGGATACCTGCAGGAAAGCCCATGACATTAAAGATCCGGTCCAGCTGATCGTGATGGTAGGGGTTACTGGTCTTAATGTCCTCCTGTCGACAGTGGAAGATAGGCTCTGAGGTCAAAAGCTCAGCAAAGATACAGCCAATCGCCCAGATATCTGAAGAAAAGAAAAAGCCATTAAATCTAAAATGCACATTAAAAAAGTACATTTGCACACACACACACATAAACAAACATCTTACCGATGGCTTTGGTGTAGTGCCTGGCTCCCAGCAGCAGCTCTGGTGCTCTGTACCAGAACGTAACAACTACAGGATCCAGATCTGCTAAAGGCTTCAGTGGTGAGTTGAAGAGCCGTGCAAAACCCATATCAGCTGCACATAAGGGACAGAATTTGAAAAACAGTTAAGATTGTGCATCAAAACACGATGCATGAACTATCTCTTCTGTTTGTCACAAGAGAAAGGAAACCGAGCTGATGTCATACCTATCTTCACACGTCCTCTTTCAGGACCTTCTCCCATTACCAATATGTTGGCAGGTTTCTGTGGTGAAAGTGTCAAAGTTCAGAGTAGTAACACTTCCTCGCTCATTTCATTGTGATAACTGATGCTTTTGTGAACAGGATGCATTTAAAATAAATAAATACCTATACTAAATGGCTCTTGGTTCCATTAGCATCTACCTTTTGTAAGAATTTCTTATAAGATATCTCTTAATTCTTCATTCAAATTACAAATTTTTTTTATTTTAATTTTAAATTTCTTAATTCTTCATTCATGCATTATTTGGCAACAGTATTATGCATAAATATATATTTTTTAATATTCTAAAAACCCCCATTCACACCAGGAACAATAACTATAAAGATGACGATAAAGATAAAGTTGTAAACATTGTTTTCCACATTGCAGCTATAACGACAAAGGCTCACAGAAACTATATAGTTGGAATCACTTTCAGAACGATTCTTTCAAGCTGATGAACGATAACAACATTGACAGTCAATCAGAATAATTCCTGCTATATCAAGCTTGAGAATTTAAAGCGGCAGAGGAGCATGCGCTTAGAATAAACAGATGATATTGTCCGCTTGCGTGGAAGCTAATATTGTTACCTTATAGTCATAGTTCTTGATTTAGTAATTTTAACGTTTAGCAATTTTGTTGTGCTTGTCATTTTAATTTTTATTTTGTCATTTAAAACATTACATTCCTGTAATTGTATTTAAAAATTGTAATACATTAACTTATTTTATATCAAATATTCTATTTTTAAAAATTAATAGTTTTGCTTTTAGTAAACCATACAACACATTTTAGCAAATAAATTAGATTTAATTTCCTCCCAAATATTTCATCCTCAAAATAAAGAAACCAGAATTAATAACCAAATAAAAAACCAGACCAGATTTGTTATATTCTATACATACATCTGTTACGGCAAAGATATATTTACAAATTCTTTTATAAATGCTGCCACCTACTGGAAATTGTCATGGGATTTCTAATAATCAGCCAAGGCTTAAAACATTTACTCATCAAGATGATCACAATAAAAAAGATAAACAAGAAAAATGAGCTACATCTGGATAGACCATCTGACTGTTCAAGTATAACAAAGTTGAACCTCACCAGGTCTTCTGTGCAGGACTGCCAGTTGGCGTGCAAATAGTGGATACCGTCCAGGATCTGGTAGAGCAAAGACTTTACCATCCCACGCGGCAGCTGAAGAGGCTTCTTATTGGCCTTGGAGGCTCTGTGGAACTTAATGATGTGCTACAAAGAAACACAGATCCTCAGCAAGATATGTACTGTATACAAACATTTCTCTATGTGTGTGTGTGTGTGCATGAGTGTTTGATTGTAAGTTCCCAGAGGTCATGTTCAGCGTAGTCAAAGAGAAGCCACACTTTGCGGTCTGCATGTGAAGGAAAACCTTCTGCAGTGAGATCACATTGGGTGCTTCAGTTCACGCAGCAGCTGCAGGGAGCAAACAAGAACGAACACACACCAGAGAAGCACATTGCTGAGACAGACCTCTTCAGAGACCCAAGTACACAGAATCACTTCAGCCTGAAGAA